>NC_091540.1:10909090-11212121 GCF_042242935.1 Bactrocera oleae | reverse complement strand
TCGGTATTTATGGAGTCACCAATTGTGCGATGTTAATAAGAAATCACCCACATTTGAATGACCTAAATATCAAATATTCAAAATTTCAACACCTACAAATTGCCAAAGAAAAGCGATCAAAATTTGAATGGAGCAAGAACATAAATTTACCGCGCGGCTGGCGCCAATTCACCAGAACTCAAAGCACAAGTACTCGTACACATGTGCATAAATAAACTCATATGTAGATTCTATGGATATATGCATGTGCAACGGCGAAGTAGAACAGAAATGCACCGCAAGAATTTCTCAAAACACTAAACCCAATGCAATTGCAAAAACAAAAAGAACAACCATATGCACGAGTGTGTGGCAATGTTTCGCAATTTTAATGGCGCAATTTATCGTTGTGGTGCAAAACTGCAACTGCAACGGCAACAGCAACAGCAAAAACAGCAGCTACAACAATGGCAACAACAACAGCAACTGCCACAGCAATAACAACAGCACCGGCAACAGCCACAGCTACAACACCACCAACTGCAATTGCAAGCAACAGTTGTATTGGCAGGCTGCGTGCAACATGTGGCTCGACGAATGCAATGCATGCGCAACGAATCAAATTTTATTTATTTATGCAAACATAAAACGCAGTGAAAATTGAATTTTAGTTATTTTTGAATGCTCAATCTAAATTGACTAACTGGCTGGCGGGCTGTCATGAAGGACAAACAAGTGGGAGACGGTTGAAGGCTGGAGGCAGCGTGCGACCAAACGAGCTATCGCGGAGAAAAGCGGTTATTTGCGCACACACACACACACGCACAGGCATACACGCGTACGCAAATGTCGCTGAATTTGCATACTTCGGCCGATGCAGTGCGCACACTCGCTATTTTCGCCGTTTTAGAATAGGTAATTGCAATTGTAATGAGACCTAAGGTGGGTGTTTGTATATTGGCGTGATTGGGCACTACTTTGCTGGGCGCAAGTGGGAAATGGCTTGCTGTTGCCTACAAGCCTTCGCAGCCGGCAGCAATGCAATTGACAGCTGAACGGCATACGCCCTGGCAGCCCTCTGCGCGGACTAACGGTGTAAGTGGCACGTGTGCGCATTGGTTTGCATGCAAATTTATTTGTTACGTATATATATATATAGAAATAAATATGTATAATTGCATTTATGTACTTGTTTGCAGTGCAGTATGCATTTAATAAATAGCCTGGGGACTGGGTGTTGCGCGTGGGGCATGGCGGCATGCGGCAAGGCGCTGTGGATACTTGCTACCTTTCGCGGCATTTTTTATTGTCTATTGAATTGCGCACTAATTTTGCTATTTATTGTATTGGTTTGTATTGTATATTATTTATAGTTGTTTGCTTACGTAATTATTTATTGATATTTTATTGATAAGTGTTGTTGTTAACTGAAAATGTATGTTGATATTAAAATATTTAGCAGATATGTCGTTGCTATAGGATACACATGCCATAATATGTTATACTTATAAGCTCCGCGCATTCCTTAAATAAGCTTATTGTTATCGAAATTTATCGATTTTGCTGGCATTACTGTCGGCGTTGTGCAATCAATCTTCGCTGTGATCCATCCTGAAGAATTGTTTACATCCACCATATGTCTTATAAAACCATGCAAATAAGTAATGTGATTTATACTGATTTCAATATGTCAAAAAGTGTAAATAAATATATGAATGAGTGTTTATTGCCCAAATTTATGACTAATACAACTAAGCCTATCGAAAAATAATATATTGTAAATAATTCTACTCAGCGCTTTTTAATTTTTTTAACTTTAAAATAGTATGTGGTTTGATAATAAATTAAAATATATAAAGCACATTATTTACTCTCGATCTAACCGGTTTGTAACCAGAAAGTTTATCAGCAATATGAGAGTTTTGCTCCGAAAAACAAATAATTTTATGCAAAATGCTTCACAGTTATAGTAAATTGACGTATTTTTACATAGTTTTTCCAATGATTTTATCTATATGCTTATTCAGCTTTGTAGAAAGAGCGCATTTGAGAATATAAGTTCACTTAATATTTTTTTGTTTAAGAGTTGGCTCACCTTAGTAATCAAAATAAAAATATGTACATAATGCATACATAAATTTATATATAAATGTGTACTTAAGAGCCCTAAAAACAGATTATTCGAATATCCGGTTTTTAACCGGTCGTATGAATATTAATACTAATCGAATAGTTGTTTTGCTATGAGTATTTGAATAAATGAAAATTAATTGATATCCATGCAGCCTTTGATTTTTGAATTTTGGTCTTTTACTTTTTGTGTTTTTTTTTTTGAATGAACGCTTACTATTCGAATAGTCGGCAAACCGAATATTGTTATTCGAATAATGCTCTATCCGGTTAGTCAATTAGTCGAATACCAAGAGCACTAATGTGTATGTATGATCCATATTACACTGCTGTCACTGCATATTTTGGCTGACATAATGTCCAATTTGTTGAGTCTTTCAACTGAGTGTCGGCTTGCAACGATTGCATCATTCACATATGCCAAAGTTCTCACTATCGATTAGCAAAACTCCAACAAATTGAGCGACTACATTGTTTTGACACTTTTGTCAATATTACATCAGTTTGAGCGCATTTAGAAGGGAGAATAGTACGAGTATATTGAAGTGCAAACACACGACGACCGCATGTTTAAGTGCTCATTAGAAAGTTGTGACACGTGTAATGGAAGTTTGATGCCCTGTAGGGGATTTTTGCTCAGTGAAATTTAGTTTATTTAAATTTTTGTTATTTTAAGAGCTGTTTAATGTAGTAAAGAATTAAAAAGAAAATATATTTTGGTTTTAGAACTTCTTGCTTCTAATAGTTGTTTGTATCTTTGAAAACAAAAAGGTAGGACACCTGTTCGAAGTCGCTACCTAGCAGCCGTTGGAAATTTATTAAAAAAATTTCTTGCCAGAAACATTCTGAAACACAGTTGTCTTTTTTCATAATTGTAAGCCTTTATATTGTTCGGGATTTGAGCTAACGCCACATAGAGTGAATGTTGTGAACTTAAAACGGTGTAACCCATTCATTCTAATGAAAAAAAACATATAAAAAGATATCCAATATTTATCTGTGCGCTTATCTTTCTGGTAATTAAAGCTGGAAATCTGAATGTAATGCGCATGCTAACCCCTTCGTGTCTCCAAATGAGCTTATTCACCAATGTTTCCTTGTATTATAAACATACGAATACTCATAGCTATCAACAGCTGTCAAATAAATGTCTAATTGACTGACATTCAGAAATAAAATCATAGTTTCAAAATATCTATTAAACGACATTATGTGCGTATATACACCAGCGATTTTTTACTGACAATTTGTAACTTGAAATATGTTGTGATATTTTTTATTATCGATATATCGACACATAATAATATTACGCAGGACCTTATTAATGAGAGCGAAAGCTCGGTCATGCATCTAGCATTGTATTTCCTTTGAGCGACCATTAGAAATAAGTACACAAGTATATATTCTGAAAGATTATTCAAACATTATACTTGTATATATACCATATACCCATATATAATGTCCCCGTTGATGCAATAGGTGTGTATGTTCAGCTCAGCACTCATTTAAATTTCACAGCGCATTTTAAAGCAGAATGAATTAATCAGTGAATCGACCCTTTAATAATAAGAATATGTTTAACCATACATAAGAATATATTTGCGAATTGTAAGACGCTTAGAAGCTTAAATAATGAAAATATTTACGATTTTTAATGATTTTTTTCCTTATACAGATCGGTTATAGTTATTTAAATATATCAATAACATATTTCATGTACATATGTATAAGTATGTATACATACATATTGAAAACTATATAATTTTTCTGTTCTTTTTTGACTAGGTAAATCACTTTCTAAAACGCTTAATAATCAACATTAAGACAAATACGACAGAAAGTAGAATAAGAGGTTATTTGCAGTGGCGCGCAACTGGACAGGGCTGTAACGTACTTGAACCAAAAACACAAAATCACGAAAACGTTGGAATGCTAGAATGACCCAATGCTAGAATGCCAATCTTTTCAAGCGTTCAGCTCAAAGCTCTAGCCAGTAATTATGAACCGCGGTTTAGCGGCAAGCGGAAAGTCGTAATTAAGTTGAGGGGCAAATTAAGTTCAATTTAAAATGGAACAAAAGCGTAAAGTGGCGAAAGAGTATGACAGAGAACCAGAACCAGTTGACTGACACGGATTCCAAATGAAAAGAAAATGTTAAACTTGCACTTACATTTAAGCAATGCAGTAAGTATTTGTAAGATTGTAGATTAGGTAGCTCAAAAAAGGTGAATGGTTTTTTTCGCTGAATATCTCATAAACGCTTAACTTAATCAAAAAATTTTGCAGACCATTTTTGTAGAGCAGTAAATTTTCTACAAAACTGTGCGCTTTGCAATTTAAAATTATGTTTTTTTATTGAGTTATTAAATGCAAAAGAGAAAAACAAATTTGCCTTAAAATAGTCAAATTTCAAACGTTAATATCTTTTGAACGGTTAAGTTTAAAAAAACCGTAACAGACCAGTTTGTAGAGTATTCAATTTCCTACAAAATCCAGAAAATGAAATATATTTTTAAGTAGTTGGAAGCGAGTAATGAATTTTTCTATCTGATTGTAATAAATAATAAAACCGTTAGGCGGAGGACCTTCCTGTTACAATTAAAAGCGCATACTTGATGAGCCTCTCTTATAAGTGTCCAATTTTTCAGAGTACAAAGCAAAAAAAAACATTTTTTTTTAACCACCCTAATGTGCATACATATGTATGTACAATTAAACTCAAGAACTACTTTTGCGATTGTAAATGTGGAGCGGTGAATTATGACCGACAATAAGTGGGCGAAAGTTAAAAATATTGTTGGCAGCAGATGAAAGTATATGACTTTAATATGGATTAAGCAGAGAAAATATGAACTAAATTGTGATTAAGAAATATTACAAGTATGTTTTAATAATGACTTGAGAAAAGTGAAAATGCTTAACTTTCCTCAAGCGGTACGCATATGTACTGTAGCTTTATGGGGTTACATACAGTTAGAATTTTTAAAAAAATCGATTTTTTTAATTTCATTCTCCTAATGTACATATATTTAAGAATACACACAGAAAATTTCATATCTTTGCGGTGAATATTTTCGAAGTTGCACGCAAATTTGAAAAGACGTTTCGGAGTTTTTTATCCCATGTAAAGTGCACTCCAAACTTTAAACGCGTTTTTCTCAGAATGTTATTTTCAAAGTCGATGACCAACATTGCTCGAAAACGGCTAAATCGATTAGTCTCAAATTTTAACACTAGAAATATATTTTAACACGAGAAATATATTTTTTTAGTGATTAATTGAAGATTTTTCTCTCCGATTAATATTTTGTTTTTATAATAATTTAAGGCCGAAATTTCAGTAAAAAATCGAGTTTTTTTGAGAAACCGTCATTTTGTCAAAATTTTGTATTTTGCTTATTCCTTTGATTAATTACCAGATTTAACATTACTTTAACGAAATCTGTTTAGTTTTTTAATTTCAGATGAACCAGTTAAGAAATATAGTGGTCACCGCAAAACGTCTTTTTTGATATGAGCTCCCGGAGATCTGTTGTTGCGCTTTTCCAAATAAATATTTTTACTAATACTAAGTCTTAAAATATAGTTAAAAGTAACCATAATATGTGTATAAATTTTTGGATCAATAAATTTAAAAGTTTTCTCAGAAAACTTCTGGAAAACTAACTTATTTTCAGCCCCTTATATGCGCTATAAACACAAAAGCCATCTTGGGTATACCTTTCGTGATATTTTCTCAACCTATGTATGTATTTAGATTAAAAATGTATGCACATCATAAAAATTAAAATTGTATAAAAATTATTATTTCAAATTCATAATTCGAAAATTTTAAGTTTGTATTCAAGTTTTCATTGAAATTGTAAGAGACTGTATATGACTATATCATCCTAAGAAAATTTAAACATTTGTTCAAATAGTCTCTCTCTCTCTCTCTCTCTCTCTCTCTCTCTCATCTCAGGGAACTTGAACAGTTAAGACCGTAAGAAAATGTTCCTTTCTCTAGCCACTTAGAAATTATAACTAAACTCGACATACTTAAAGAGTTGAGAAAGAAGTACAACTTTTAAGCTTTCAAAGGTTTATCAGTTTCCATCTAAAAGCAACATGGAATAAGGATAATATATCTCTATATAATAGGAATCAAAAAGCGCTTTTGCACTCTGCCACTACCGTGTACCCGATAGTTCATGTATTTATATACAATTCTTCTTTAATATTATTATTAAAATATATATTTTATATTTTCTACTTTAATAAACACCTCGCAAATGCCACATTCGCCCTGGTTTACTTTTTACATCAACGTTGACCAAAGTTTTCAACGCCGCGCATAAATCAAACACACTTCACTTCAAATAAAATTCAGTTAAAAACAAATTTTGCTCATAAAAATTTAGAGCAAAGGAGGAAAGAACACATAGAAGTGAATAATTTAAAAAATTTTAAAGATTGAGGCAAGATCACAAGCATTTATGCGTTTTGGCAGCAAATCAGCGGGAACGTAAATTTTAGTGGCAGTCATAACAAGATGCGTGCAACAACTTTTTAAGCAACCGCATCCAGCATGCAACACGTCAACACATACCATACAAACATACAGATATAGGTATATACATTGTGGACGTGTGTGATGTTTGCTGTCTTCTAATTTTCATCGGTGACAAATGCACTTAAAAGAGCGCTTCACGCATGTCGGTAATGAGGCAAGAAATGGGTAAGCTCATAAAAAAGTGTACAATAAAATAATATTGTTTTAGCACGTGTGTAGATATGTGTGTGCTGGTTTGCAAAATATTTAAGAAAAAATCTAAATTTCACTAGCATGCCAAATTTCATTCATACGAGGAGAACTATGCGAAATCACGAAAAAAATTTATACTTATATTGAAATATAAAATATAATGAAATACATACATATGTACAAACAAATACAATTTTCATTGATAACATACCTAAACCTATAAGCATGTGTTCTGACCGTAAATATTTGGCTGACGTAATAAAGATCTTTGCTGTATTAAACGCCTCGCGTTGCAGCCACGAGTTCAGCGTGAATTCGTACTACGTGCCTTTGGTAACGCCACTCATTACGTGTGCTACCTGCAGACCGACAGACCGCAACGAGTTCCTAATGATAATAGACTTTGGTGTCTTTGTTTATGTAGCCAATTGATAACGAAGCTTCACTCTACCGCCTCAACATATATACATATAAGTAAGTATGTAAGAATTTTTGCGAAATATATATTTATCACTATTTTTTATATAATTCTCAATTCTCTTATTCGTAAATAAATGCAAACTTTTTGTGAATAAACATACTTATTTATTTGGCGTAGGCGAACGTTATTCCAAAGAATATCATTTTTGTGTAGTAAATAACATATAAATATAGATGTGGTTAAATATAGTATTGCAAAAAAATGATGAAATGGTTTGCGTAAAACGCTCAGCATTAGCAAATATCGAGAAATAAAAAAAAAACAAAATAAAAATAAAATAAAATAAATAAACGTAAATTTGATCAACAGAAAGCTTTTGCTTTGTTGTTGCTTGTTTTTATTATAAATTAAGAGTAAATAAATGGCGGCTTAATGTTGTTGACACTTCTGAAGTGGCGATATTGTTTACTTCATTCGATAACATATGTTGTATGTATATGTATGTAGGTATCTAGGATAAAAATATGTATGTATATTTATTACGCAGAATTCAAAAAAATTTAATTTCTTTTCATAGCGGTATGAGCGATTAAACCAACCTAATACTAATCTTTTCGCAACTTTATACTTCCCAAAACCATCTTTCTTTAATTATGTAGAATATGTATCCAAAGAAAACAAATCAATTTCGAGTATTGGTTTGTCTGTACTTCAAAGTCACGTAGCCTTCTGAGTTTAATAAGTTAATAACAACAACCAAATCCGAAAATATATATTATGACTTTGTAAAGTATGATTTTAAATTTATCGACTGAACTTTAAAATTCACTTTAATTGCAAAATGCTTCTTAACTTATAGAAACCCAAAGTAAACAAGAGCTAAAAAAATTGTCTTTATCTTGTTTGAAAAAAATTTAAGAGTCGAGAGAGAGTTAAGAGAAATTATCCAGTTGTTGTAAATTTATTTCCATATATATCCATTATTTATAAATAAACCAAAAGGATTTCTCAAAAGCAAGTGAAAAACCCCTATTATGCCGGGGTATATTCACAGATTTGAAGAAAGATTCAACTGGAAGTTTATATTTAATACTTATAAATAGCGGATACGAAAGAAAATCTGATTGAGATCTATTGGTCAGATTAACTGCACCTAAAATTTATAAGTCGATTAATTTTTGCATGCTGAAACCATTTTTGTTGAAATTAACGATTGATATCTTAAATTACCCATAATAAAGAGAAGGAGTTCCGTGTTGTCATATACTTATAGAAAATTGTCTTATAACCTCAACTATATAAGAAAAATATTTGATCGCAAATTATTATAGTTTTCAAATTTTTATCAATGCTTTTTGCTCAAAAAAATAAATAAATAATACAAAAAAACGTTAACTTCAGTTGCACTGAAGCGATAATACCCTCACAAATACAAAATATTCCTTACCTTAGACAATAACCCATACCAAATTTCCTGAAGATATCTCGTCAAATGAAAAAATTTTCTATGCAAGCACTTAATTCCGACTATTCAGTTTGTATGACAGCTATATGCTATAGTGATCCGATCCAAATAATTTCTTTGGAGATTGCATTATTGCCGAAGATAATAACTCGTGCCAAATTTCGTGAGGATATCTCGTCGAATAAAAAAGTTTTCCATACAAACACTTGATTCCGATCGTTCAGTTTGTAAGGCAGCTATATGCTACAGTGGTCCGATATCAGCGGTTCCGATAAATAAGCGGCTTCCTGGGAAGTAAAGAATGTGTGCAAAATTTTAGATCGATATCTCAAAAACTGAAGGACTGGTTTGCGTATATACAGACACACGGAAAGAGAGACGGACAGATAGACGGACATCGTTAAATCGACTCAGCTCGTCACGCTGATCATTTTGATATACATTTTATAGGATCCCAGACATTTCCTTCTGGGTGTTACAAACATCGTTGCAAACTTAATATATCCTGTTCGGGGTAATAACAAATAGCTCGGAAAAACGTAATACATATTCGCTAATTAAAATAAATTACATATAATATATGTTAAATATATAATAAATATTTGTATTTCATAAAGATAATTAGGCAAAAGCTATAAACTTACGTGAAATGCAAACATAACTATGCATTAATTAATTGAAAAAGAAAGAGCTGTGAAATGTAAAAGTAAATAGAAAAAAATATATTATAGTGAACAAATGAAAAATCGACACTTTCGTTACGCCATTGTCATTGGAAATTAGGTGTTGCCACGTGTCGTAATACCAAGTGATAAGTGGCCATAATCATAGTTACATACTTGTACATATGTACATAAGTATATATGGACAGCTGTAATTCACAGCAGTCGAAACACAGCAGATCTTTATTGAGGCGTTCTGTTTACCTAAAAAATACAAAAAAATCCTTGGGAAAAATAATCTAAAATAAAATTTCAAGTTCATTTGATTAATAAATGCACGAACACACTTCTAGACGCGTTCTCTCTATCTTCATAGCATCTGTCAGTTTGTGGGAGGCATAAGCTTTCGACACAAAAAATCTACACGCATGCAATATGAAAACATTAACACATTTACACACACTAAATTATTTCGTAAAGTTCGTAGACCTTATGAAACTGATGCTATAGCAAAAATACGATTTTGAAATAAATGTTATATTTACATACCCTGTAGGTATTCAAAGTGGCAAAAACATACAGTTCTTAGGTTTAACTTTTGACAGAATTGCTGTGCGGTCTGACGGGTTGAAAAAATATTAAAATATAACTAGTTTATTTTTTATTCAAACGAAATTAATTTCAAGCTCTTTAATGCGTAGCCTAAAGACAGCGAGGTAAAAACTGTTTGGAATGGAGTAAGAGACAAATTTTTATATTCAGCTAGTTGCATACATAGTGCCAACTTAAGAATTTAAGTTTTCGACTTTTTTTCCTACTGAGATATTGACATAATATATTAAGTTTTGTATCAGCTATTAAAATTCGACATTGCATATTGTAGATATTACTCACAGCGTCGATTGAGAAATTCACAAAAAATCGTTTAGGTTTGCCAAATTTTACGAAATTTCGTAAACACTTTTCTCATTTTCTGCTGCTTTGTCTTGCATTTCGAAATTTAGTAAGAATACAAAACAAGATTCTTATTTTTGTTTATTTTACTATTTAAGCATATTCTTCATGAATGTGTTTCCACATTAAAGGGAGAACAAAATTAGCAAAATCTAACTTAAAAATATGCGTACTTTTACTCTTTGTATATTGATCTATTTTGTAACTTTCTACGAAATTTTTGTTTTGTAAAAATATCAAAGCTATTTCTATGACTGTGTCATCATAATTTGTTTGTTTGTGCATAGTCGAAAATTTTTGTGAATATACCTTTACGATTTGTCTAATTTTAGCAGCTAATTTCAGAATTTTAAAAATTACGAGTCGTAAAATTTTCAAAAAATTCGTTGTATATATCTTTTAATATCTTATGAGTGACATTTGTTAATTAAGAAAGTGGACAATAATCGAAATAAAATTGCGAATATGGATGATTAATTTAAATGTTATGTTTAAGAAAAATAAGTTTATGCAAAAATTAGACAACAAATTGTGTTTATGAAATGTGAAAATGAACGAATAACCGTTAATTTGAGTTTACTAGAGTAAAGGAACTTATGACTTTTTTAATTAAATTTTGTAACAAACTTAAAAGAAAGTTATTTCGGTTATAATATTATTGTATTTAAGTGAGCGAATAAGCCAGCAGAGTTCGTTTAAGATCTCTAATAAGTGGAAGAATTGCTAGTGATTTACATTTCGCCTTAACAGTCACGTCGATGTATTATACTTATGACCTCAAAATGTATATTAATCGCAAAGTCAATTAAACGTTCAACTGTGCATGCTAACCGCACACTACAGCGAAGTGAAGAGAGTAAACTACGGGTACAGCGGAAATTTTTAATGTTTCCGTCACACTGTGAGGCCATCGAGTACTTAAATATATGAAGGGTAGTAAAATATAAACAAAAATAGAAAAGAGATAAGTGAGCTAATTAAATATACTTTGGAAGTAACGGAGATGACAACAAATACTAGTAGCAAAAATAGTGAAAAATTCTTTAAAAAAAAAACATTTATAAAAATCAAATGTCAGCAAGGGTATACAATACGCCTTTTTAAAGGCATGAGTCAATTATTACTTATATTATATTTGCATTGAGACGCTGGCTGCTTGATAATCATAAGCGTTGACAAATTGAGAATGACAGATCAGACAGCAAGCAAACATTACACATATGTACATGTGTAAATATTGTATATGATGTACCCACTTACATGCAAATGCAGAATAATGAGAACTACACTGCACTTGTATTTTATATTTTAAAGGCATTTCTCTTACACAGTCATAAATATATTTTGCATTTAGCGTTTCTGACAAATTTAGAAAATTAATGAATAACCGTATTTAATGTACCACAAAAGTATGTAACGCCGAATTGATGCTTAAGTGGCAATAAAAACTGCCAGCTCTGACTTGCGCTGTGATTTACACTGCGAAAAAGTGTTTATAATTAGCCAGTGACGTCAATTCTTTAGAGTAAAATGTAAATAAAATTTAAAAATGTTTTAAGCTTAGAATCAGTTTGCCATATAAAATTGGTCGCTGAGTTCGAAATTTTTCGTTTTTCTATCACGTTGTTTTCAAATATGGGCGAATGTGCTTTTGGTTGATCAAAAGAACTTTGCTTATTTAAAATAACAGTTGTTTTGCTAAAAAATTCAAATCTTCGCCAAAGAAATATATTTCTAAAGTTCAAAATATTTACTAATTTTTGTTGAAATATTAATATTTTAAACCAAAATTTTGATACTGAAAACTCAAATTAAAAAAATATTATTAATTTATAAACTTGTATTTATTGACAGAGTAAATTCAAAAATATTAACGCAAACATGTTCAAATTCAAGAAAATTGCCAACCTCAACAATCAACAACTTTTAATAAGTTTTTTTAACAATACACTTAACTGCACATTACTGTACTTTGTTGCAAATTTTAATACAGGAAATTACTTTGTCGGCGGTAATATATAAATAACCGCATGTGTATGTCGAAGGCGAGCAAATAAACATTTCACCCACAACAATGCGAAAAATGCGAGAAATGTCCTATTTTGCAATATATTACAGCAACGGTATACACAAACACTTATGCAGACATGCATGTATTAGGGTGATTCAAAAAAAAAATAAGAATGATTTTGTTTCGCTTCGTACTCCGAGAAATTGTTTGATGGACACCTCTTAAAAAGGCACTCTAAGTATAAGCTCTTAATTGTAACGGGAAGGTCCTCCGACTAACGGCTTTCTATCTTTTATTATCAGATAGAAAACTTCATATCTCGCTTCCAACTACTTGAAAACATAGAAAATTGGATTTTGTAGGAAATTGAGCGCTCTACAAACTGGTTCCTTACGGTTTTTTCGTAAACTTAACGGCTTAAAAGATATTGAACCATTAATATAATAAACCTAATAAAGTTTGTCTATTTTAAGGCAAAATTGTTTTTTTTTTATTTGAAATTTATAACTCAATGAAACAATAACATTTTAAACTCCAAAGCTCATAGTATTTTAGGAAATTATATAATTTTTCGATAATGTTATGCGTTTGCGCGATATTCATCGTCAAAGATCAAATGAAAATAGAGAGCCGTTATTCGAAAAACCTTTCTGTTATAATTAAGCGCTCATACTTGGAGAGCTTTTTTAAGAGGTCTCTATCAACAAATTTTTCAGAATACCAAGCGAAAAAAAGCCTTATTTTTTTAACCCACCCTAATATGTATGTGTGTTTATATGTAAGTTGATGTAAAATATTGCCAATTTCGGCAGCAAAGCACAAGCCACCCACCTATCCAGCGAAATTATAAACACAAATGTACATATATATTTCGCATAAGTGCACTGGATGCATGCACAGACACACACCCACTCTCATGTGTGCATAAGTAAATGCAGCTATTTATTTCTAAACAATGTTGCGAATAATTTAGCACAATTTTCGGTTGGCTTTTTCTACAATGTATCTGATTGTGTGCATTTCGGGTATTTAATTTTCGCTGTTGCATGCCACAGCAGCGAGCTAATTGTGCCAAATTGTTGTCGACATATGCGGCTGTGCGGAAGTGCGGTGCCAGCAGAGTAAGAACGCGGCAACTTCAACCGGTTGGACATACAAACACATAAATACTATACTTGTAGATTAAGCGCTGTGTCTGCTGAGGAAGAAGCTCCATTCTGTCTTCTTTGCTCATTGCAATTTCTTTTGCTCACTTTCTAACTCAGTCACTTTCAACAATGTATTCTTAGCCCACTCAAGTGAGCAAAATATTTCGTAATGTAATTGTTTTTTAAATCACAGCATCAGTTTGTGGTATTTAGAACAGGTGGTATTAAAATAAATACATTGCAACGCAATGTGGCAGGCGGTAGGGCAGTGCGAAAACGTTACAAAAATGTAAAAATTCAATTCGATTCAATTCGTATGCACACGTTTTCGTGCTTAACGGTACATATTTATTGTTGCTGTGGAAATATTGCGATTGCAAAAATACCTTTTGTTTATTAGCTGTGCAATATCCGCATTCTAAGTGCCAGAAATCGTTATAAATATTGATTTTTGCTTAACGAGAAAACCATTTTAATGCTTGAATTTATAGGAAAAGAATTTAACACTCAAAAGATAGCTGTGGTTGAATGTAGAAGTTGCTTAATAAATAGTTCAAATCATAATAAAATAATAAAAGCCACACTAACTAAGATTAAAAACGCCTGAACTGCATGTGGCTTCTAGAGATTTTTACCTCACACGTATTTAAAGAAAGGTATATATGATTTAGGAAGTCTACCCAGTGACCTCCAATTAACTTCAATAACATAACCGAAACTATAATACCCTTCATGGATGTATTTCTTATAGAATAAAAGTACTTATATGTAAAAAGATCTTTACCTCGATATTGATCGGTCAAAGTATATGGCAACTATATCCTATAGTGATCCTATCTGATCGATTCGTTTGGAGATTGTAGTATTACTTGGAAATTAATCGCTGTCAAAATTCATTCAAGATATCTTGTCAAATAATAAAATGTTCCATACAAGGGCTAGATTTTCACCGATCAGTTTGTATGGCAGCTATACCCTATAGTGAGGGAGAAAAGGACTTGTGCTGAATTTCAGATCGATATGTCAAAAACTGTGTCACCAGTTCGCGTATATACAGACAGACAGACGGATGTGTTTAAATTGAATCAGCTCGTAACGCTGAAAATTTATATATTATGTATTTATGTATGTATATGTTTTATATGCTATTTGATGAGCTGATGATTTGATCTGGGTGTTACAAACTGCGTGATAAACTTTATAACCTCTGTTCAGGGCATAAAAAGTGAAAAAAATTGTTGATCAAAAATAGTGAGAATAACATTAGAGAGATAGTAGAGATTATCAAAAATAAGGATCGACATTTTGGTTGACGCTTTGGTCTTTTATTGGGAGAAGTGCTTTCGCTTTTATTGGAGTTCTGAAACTTGGTGCTATCCGGCAAATAGAAGGCGCCTGCCGGAAACACATTTGTTCTACAACAGAAGTTTGAATGGAGCTTGTGTTCGCCAACCGCTACAGTATGGTAGCTTATTTGTTCATATTTTTGCAAAATAATCATCTAGAATCTAACATCTAACATCTCTAAATTTTTCCTCACAAATGGTGGTTTCGCTTTATTCCATAATCATAGGCACGTTTGAGCCTTGTTGATTCATGTGCTCTTAATAGAAAGTATAATATTCAGAAAGTCTATCCAGTGAACTTACAAAAGCTCTTACAAAGAATAATTAAAATCGATTTTTTGTTACATATTTTCAAAGTTTAGACCTTCAAAAATATCCCCCTAAAACAATTTTTAAACATTCGAATTATATCCAAAGTTATTGACGTTTTAGTGTCATGACAACTGGACCGATTTAGCGAACGACGAAACTTTAAACGCGTTTTCTCGAAACTACTTTTTTTGAGTTGGTTGACATGATATCTCAAGTTCTACTACTTAATCGACTGTTTTGAAATTGGATAAACATCTTTATTATACATCTTTCTATCGTGTCTGCCTCGGATTTTGAAAAATTTAAATTTTAAGTATTTTTAAAAAATTCAAAAAGGTCAAAAACAAGGGAATAAAACAGATTTGTTTTCAAGTCGACGCCACTTAAAGTTTTTTTCTTTGGCAAAGTTCAATTCGATAGCGTCATTTTTACTATTGAAGAATTTTTGCAAATTATTTCTTTTAGATCACTGCAAGGGTTGGAATCATGTCAACCAGGAAGCACCGTTTGTTTTGGAGCCCCCACTCCGCCGGCTTTTAATTCGACGACTTTTTGATTTTGTTTTATATTCTTCAAATGTCAATAAAAATCATATAACAAAATTTATAGTAAAAATAATTTTAATTTTTTATATCTTAGTTTGAAAAATGCCTAAAATTTAGGTGTCTAGACCAGAATACCCCCATAAGAAATGTTCTATGTTATAACCACTTCCAAACATAAGTCTGCATAAGCTTTTTTCTTTCGAAATGTGCATATACGGCGAAAGTTTTTCAAAGCTTTAAGTTGGTTTGATAAAAGTTATAAGACAAAACTTTCATTGAAAAGCTCGCAACTGTGAAAGCTCCAGAATACCTAATATGAAAATGCAAAAATTAAATGATAAAAGTTAGAAATTATAGTTAATTTGAGTTAGAGTTTGGTACTGTGGTACTTTAAACACAAATATGATAAGAAATTTAAAAGCTCTTTTGATTTAATAGCGCTCTCTCTCTTATTACATATATATATAAATTTCGACCTATTAATAAATTACTTAGATTTTAGACAAACAAATTTCTTTATTATTGTAATGATTTAAAGACACACTATTTGTTTGAAGTCGAAAAAATAAATGTTAAATGCCTAGACTATAAGGCTCGTCATTTTTTATGTTAGCCCGTTGGTTCGAAGTATTAACACATAAGTAGTATATACCATTAATTCTTAAAAAAAACTTTAAATTATCGTAATCAATACATAATCCGTGATAATATTAAATAATTTTCAACTAATCTAGATAAGCGTGAAATATTTAACAGAGAAAACAGATTGTAAACGAATTTCACTTGGAAAATGTTTCAACCTTTTCAGCATAACAAAATTATAATTACAGAAATTTGGCAAAAAAGAGAAGTGATTACCAAACGAACAACAGGCGGATGCATTGAACAAAATTCATGTGGCTTAACTGCCATTGCAACGCCCGCAAATCCTTTAAACACCACTCTAGCCGATTTTAATGCTTGGCAAGGTGTTGCGGCATGTTGCCGTGTGTTGGGGCACTTGACCTTTATTTTTTCGATTTTTTTCAATTTTAGATTTTGAATTTATATGTGGTTTTTATTCAACAGCCAACAGCAGAAGAGTAATTTTCGTAAAGCGGAAAAAGCGATTAAGCGGAAAGGTGCGAAAGGAAGAGAAGGGAAAAGTAAAGATGGCAAGCAACAGCTGGTAAGTCGATAAAAAACACAAAAGACATATAAAATCTGAGGTGTCTTGCTGCGTTGCAGGTTGCATACGTTCGGTTGGTGGCAGCAACTGTGAGTAACAAACACAACTGTACTGTCACTGCGCATCCTAGCAGCATACACCATCACGCTTGGCAGCAAGGAACAACAGGTGGGTGCTGTGACAAGAAGGAGCTGGATAAAAGCGTCGAATGCGGCGCATTGTGAGAGCAAAAACAAACGATAATCGAATAAAATATTTACGTTGACTTTTTTGCGTGTGGCCCTTTTAGAGCACAACTCTATTTAAAAGGTGAAATACATACAATTGAAAGTATAAAAAACCGTAAATTGTAGAATGCATAAAAGTAGCCTTTGTCTTTGCATTTTGGCAATTAAATTTCATGAATGGCGGTATAGCTGCAGACTTCTTCTAAACACAGGACCTCACGCCGGTATTGTTTATATATTTTGCAAATCACTCTCTTGACAAGCACGCGATTCGTTTGAAAGGTTGAACACAACTCAATATTGTTGTAGAATCACAAAAGTTTATCGAAAAAAAAACTAATTGTTTAGTTAAAGGTCGCCAACGTCAAATGCGCTGCAGTAAAAATTAACTTGTTTAATTTTTTTAAGGACCACCTCGGTTTCAGTAACTGTTTATAGATTTTTTTTTTATTGTTCTTAAAACAAATTCTCTCGAACTCAAATTGCAAAGTCTCGTGGGATCAATTGTTTACTTTTTTCACAAAAATGTCATTCCTTTGCTGTCGCACATATAAATCAATAGTTAACAATGAGGATTAAAACAGAGTTGTATAAATATTTTCCTTGGTAAATATGTCATCTGGAAGTGGCGCTTATTTGTTTCGATTGACAGAAGCTAGACTGGTGCAAACCCTTCGATAGAAGCAACACTATCTAAACGTTAAACAGAACACAATTCATGCACGCGAACACAGTGATGAAAGAGAAATATGCTACATTATAGATATCTAGTACTTAAGATGACCCAAACATCAATATTTTCACACTGAATTTATTCATAATGGATACAAAGAAGTACAATAAGGTACATTAAATGTAATTCTGCTTTTTAGAGAAGTTAATTTCACAATTATTCGCACAAAATTAAGGTTCGAAAAAGGCATATACGAGTATAGGTTAGGTTAGGTTAGGTTAGGAGGTCGATCCCAAGAAGGATCCCACTTCTTCACAAAACTTTTAGATGGCAATTCGTACACTGATATGCAGTAGGCATCAGCAATATCGACTTATATGTACCCAATGCAACATATTTGAAAGGAATGTGACAAACTTGAAACGAAAAAATTCTTGGCTTATGATTTCTGGTATTAAATCTATGTATTTAGTTAGTACATGCTTCCAACACTCTGTATTGCGAAAATTCGAAATTTGAGGAACAATTTCACTTCAAACTTTGAACAAAGTTTTTAAGAGTCGTTCGTGGCATTATTAAAATAGCTTATATAATAATGTTTATCTCTCGTTACTGAAGTTTAAACTATCGGATATTCAGCGCAGCTTACAATGTCATAAAAGAAAATTTAACATTGCAATAAAACCCTTAAATAAAAACACAAAGAGCAAATTAAAGAAATTGTTCAAGGCTAAGCAGATAAACGTGGATCACCCATAAAATTAGTGTTTTAAAAAAAGTATGCAACAAATATTTAATAATTTGAAGTAAAGAAAATTCCAGAAGAATATATATAAAGGATATTGATCGCCTCTTTAATTATTTGCATGGCTTAAATACTTAATTGTGTGAATTTTATTCAAAAATAAATGGATTATAATTAAAATAGCAATTTGGGTGTGTATCCGGTCGCTACCTGATCGAAAGTCTCAGCTAGCCAGGTATTCTAGAGAATGCTGGCATTGCAATGTATAGAAATAGCACATTTATTGTTCTACCAAAAAAATAAGTGCGAGGAATAAGAAATTAAGCTAAAGCAACATAAACATATATACGGGTATTTTATTTTCTAAGAAGCTGTTGGTTCAGTATAATTTACTTATACATACATACTAGGTATATACAATATTAGGTTCGCTCAAGTACATGCTTGTTTAAAGTAGCCATGGCTTTTCCATGGATAATGCATCAATAAAGTTGTGACGAATGTCAACAGGATGTCAGCAAGCGTGACGGCATATGCGTTGGTGCCAACAATTACTACTCACAGACATAATGAAGACATGAACAATTACATATTTATGTACATACATACATACATACATACATTTATGTACATACATGCATACATATGTACGGCAATATTTGGATAAACAACCATAGCTAATGTAAAGAATAAAATATGTCGAGACAAGCAATAAAGAAAAGTTGATGGCCGCTACTTCAAGGACGACTAGTAGCAAAATATGTCCTTGACATTTTTCTCTTGGGGCTTTAAGGCGTTCTCGACAATTTTACTTAACACCTTAAACTGAAAGACGTACAGTGTCGACGAAGCTACGCAGTCCATTGTTAATGTCTTAAACGCGAAACGTTTCCAGAAATGCTGAGCATAGCTTTGTTACTTACGCGGGCTAAAGTAAAGGACATCATTTACCTATTTATGGTTTATAGCAGAAAGGGAGACAACTAAATCTTTCAACATGAAAGGTAACATTTCTATTTAGTATTTATTTTCGTACATTTTCCACGCTGTTGTGCTGTTTACTTTGTAAAACCCTTAGTAATTCCTTAGTACAGGCGTACAAAACAGCGACTTAAATTGTTATTTTCTTTCACTCTACTTTTACCTCGACAAAGCGATCTATTGGCGTAACAATTTAATCAATGCGGTAGGTCAAATATCCTTTGGTCTGGAAAATACTAGTCGTTGTTGGCATGAATCTTTACACATATCAATATGTTTGTATTTGTATTTGTATTTAGTTGCAGCGCAAAATGTGTGTTTCGTACTTAAAACACACAATTTTTGCTTCTTGGGCAAACAGCAATGCTAGTGATAGTTATTTACCTGTTAAATAGTGTTCACTTGCCACACAATAAATTGACCATGTGTACGGTGAATTTTCCCAGGCTCGAAAATGCTTAAACATGCACACAAACACATGGCTACATTCGCATATACTTGTATAGCGGTGCTAAACTCGCCGTCTAACGCATATTTTAGCTAATCGCTTATGTTATTTAGTCGTCGACGATTTCTTTTCTACCTAAACGAGCCCATCTGCAAGCTGTTTAATCTGCGCATATTTTTTCGATCCTAGCAATATACACATTGCTCGGGCATTTACCCAAATATTTGTCAGAACATTGCAGTAATAATTACTTTAGTTTAAGCTTTGCATACAACTAAGCTAGCTTATCGGAATGGTTGCAAGGTCTAGCCATGTTTGTCTAGTTGAAAATCCGCTTTGCGTCCCCTTGCTCTATACGCCTTATCTATTAAGAACAATCCTTGTAAGAGAATATTTTACTGGCATAATGCAACTAATTTTAAGCAGCTTGAAATTTTCGTCTTCTTAAAAGATAAACTTGTTGTCACAACTCTTAGTACGCCGATTTTGTAGATAAAAAAACAATGAGAAGAGAACGGTGTAAGATATATGCATGCTTATAACTTCAAATTCCTTAGGCTAGTCAATTACGTAGGTGTAGCTTAGTAGTTTATCTAGCTTAATCTCTTTCGCTGTCGAGGTGGAGCGATTACAATGGTTATATGGTAGCTGTAGATAAATAAGGTGTACTTTCTTTTTTTTACCTTAATTCATTGATCTGTATATCAGATTGAATGATTTAGATATCGAAACACTGAGTAAGTCTGTAGGCGCGTGGTGAAACTGGAAAGGTTTGTCTTCCAAAAACACCTTTTATTTGATAAAATAAATTTTTTTTTATAATGTATTTTGTATGCGTTAAGTAATAAGTTCAAATTACTAATTTTTGGATAAATCCATTAGAATGAGCAAGTTTAAATCATCGTCAGAATCTAACACTGTGAGCCGCCCTAAAAGTAAGCATAAATAGGTACTTCTGGGCTAGTTTGATTCTTATGTTCTGGATGACAATCTTTTGACGTTACGTATCCAAGAGAGAAACCTAACCCATTCTTCTTTTTGACGGTCATCAAACCTTCTAGAATTATGTTTTTCTAAACATACTAGAATTTTGTTTTGAAATCAGTCATATAAGTAAGGCTAAAATGTAGTGAAAGCAAAGCGAAA
Organism: Bactrocera oleae; assembly: GCF_042242935.1. NCBI lineage: Eukaryota > Metazoa > Arthropoda > Insecta > Diptera > Tephritidae > Bactrocera > Bactrocera oleae. The sequence continues at coordinate 11,191,016 of NC_091540.1, read as the reverse complement.
GAAAGCCGACTTGTTAACTATGCGGTATATTCAGCATGTATTGGTTAATCACGTTACAGTCTCTGGTACGGTTAGAATAACAAAAATATCATATTTTCAGCACAAGTCTTTCAAAACGTTTATGATGTGAATTTTTCGTCATCTTCCTACTTCAATACCACAAAAGGTAAACCATTGAACGGTACTTTGAATTCTAAACTATTTATTTTAATTGAAACAAAAATTTTCGTATTTTAAAAATTAGTATCAATGAAAAAGTCTACTAGTATCTTAACGTTCCCACACTTTTCGATTCGCAATTATAGGCTAGAACCTTGAAATATTTGTAAAGACCAATTCCACCTTTTAACAACACCCCCACTGGGTTCTATGTATTCCTGTTGTTAGGCACAATTTGGCGTAAAAATTTGCACTTCCGAAAAATTACAATTACATTTTACGAAAGGCGGAAGAACATCCCGCTTTGCGCTTCCTATTCAAGAAGGATATTTAACATGAGTACTTCAAAGGTGAATCATTCAAAAGCAGCTGTCTGTTAATAAGTAAAGCAACAACATCAAATACCTTTCTGCCATAATTGTTCGTGATTTCTTTATGATAAAATCATTTCAAATGAAAAAATAATTTCGTCTGCACTGACCAAAAAAAAACCTCCACATATACATATGTAGAGATATATATGTTTGCATGGTCGCCGCATTGTTTTGTCATTAATTTTGTAATGCGATTAATAAGGGCACACACAATTTTCGCATGTTTTTCTTGTTTCAGCCATTATATAATACTGATAAAGGGCAATTGACATTGAAAGATAACACAAATAATATTGTAAATGCTTCTTTCTTGTTTGTGTATTCTTCATTGTTGCATTAGCAATGCTGCCACCAATGTAACGAGCCGATGCTATTTTGTTTGCAATATAAACAAATGATACCGGAAATGTACGGACTAGCCTATCGAAAGTGCTCATGCTGAGCACATAGTGGCTGTTGCTACTTGTTATCGGAAGTTATAAAATGCTTCAATTAGTTCAGCTATGACATACTAGAGATATATATTTATAATTTAAATATGGTTCTAGAGAATTCTAAATTTAAAGGCATTGCAATCGAATATATGGATATAAGAAGTGCATAAATATATCCATGCATCTATATAAGCAGAGAACTTGTAACAATTCTTGTATGTACTATGATAATAATAGTATGGTTTCTTGGTTAATTGAGGTTCCGAAAAGTCAGTATTATTAATATTCATACAATGTCAAAAGTTCAAACGTGTTTCTTTAAAAGCGCTCCTAGTTCTTGGACCGCCTTAAGGTATGCAATGTTTTCACTAACGATTTACTAACACTTAAAATTGTTAAAATGGCTCACTACCCTCCGCGATTCACAACCACAAAGCAGGCAGCAAAGCTAGCAACCACATATTTGAATTTATTCCATATATACGCCAGCAGGTGGCGCAGTAGTACGTGTTCTGCTAGAGAACAATAACTGTGTTTTTCTTTTCATAAATAATTTTTAAAATATATTTATTAATCAATTAGTTTTAATTATTTAATTATATACAGGTATATATACTTTATTATTAAATAAATTCAAAAAAAAACCATCTCCGCGAAAATTTTTATTGTTTCTATACATGCAACCCTGTGTTAGTCACCCTTCTTTCACACAATTCGCCGTCAAATGGAAACCAAACAATTCAGTGAAATTTTAAAAGTCGTCGCGAGTGGTTGTTTTCTCATCAATTAATTGTGTTACGAGCAAGTATTTTGAAACAGAAAAAATCGTTTAAAGGTAAGAGAAACGTGTAAAAACCTAATAGGAACTGACGACTGCATATACACACTGCCGTCCGCGTCCCGCAGCCGGATATGTGTTTGTTTGGTAATGTGTGCGCCTTGTGTAGAGAAGAAGCTTAGAAAAGGAGACGGTAAACAGTAAATAAATGCATTTTTTTTTCCAATTCCAACTGGTGTTGAGCGTATTCGTGTCTTTCATATTAATATATATTTATTTTTAACGGCTGCCTTCAGCATCAACGTGTTTTTACTTCTGAAATGATTTAATAATGTAATTTCAAATTGGCCGCATGACCGGCGACTGGATGTGAATAGCAAAGAGTTGACTGCAAATGTGTTTGTGCTTGTAAGTGCTTGCCAGTGTATATAATAAGTGGAGGGAACCGGCGACTTTGGTAGCGGTATTCGCGGTGTGTTTTTGATTACGAAGCTAGCGTCAGCGTCGTTGACATCAATTAATTGCAAAAGTAGCCAAGACAAAACAACAACAATATTGTGTGAGAAAAAAAATATATAAGCGAAGTCAACGACCAAAAATAAAGAAATTAATTGTTGGTTAAGTTTTTTTTTTTGTTTTTTTTTTTTGAAATTCTCGTCTTATAAGTATTACTGTATTATTGTTTTTGTACGTACTCTTGTTTCTTTTGTAGCATTAACGAGCGGTTAATATTTATAGAGTGGTGCAGTAGTACAGAAATTTGGAGGGAGGAGGAAGCTTTACAAATTTTTGGAAATTTTCCATTAACACAGCAGCTGCGTCAATTCGAATATACGATATATTGCTAACTTCACTTTTGATTTGTACAGTTCATACATTTGTTATACCTACTTGCACTTGTGGGAAAATCGAAAATGGTGCTGACGAACTTTGAGTGCTGGGCACATGGTGGCGGCGCAGTCATTGGTAACGCTGAATTGTCGGTTAATTCTCGTGACATGGACATGTTTAATCCACGAGAAGTGCAGCAGAGATTGAATACCGCAAACACAGGCACATCATCTGTGTCACACATTTCCTCCAATGGTTATTATGGATTCTCCTATGTGAATGTAGCCCACGAGCTAGGTGACAATTACCACCGCAACGGTATTACACACGACGCCAACAATATTAATAATAACAACAACAATAACACATGTGTGCCAAACGCAAATGATGTCAATGGCATGGATGTTGGCGGTGCAACCGCTGGCGCAGCTACTGTATTTGGCAGCGGTATAGGTGCCACACAGCGCCGTAAGAAGCGCTACTTTGTGAGTGACGATGATTACGCCAACTGTGCGTTGCTCGATGGCTGCGACAGCGGCGTTGGCATTCATGATGTCGCAGTCGCCGGTTTGGATGGGTGCGCGCCAAAGCGCTGCCGCTTCGACAATGACTATGCTGTCGCTCCGTCTTGTAATGGTAAATTCATTCACCTTATTCTTTTCTATATTTATTTATGACTTTTTTGTTTGACTTTGTTTTTATTTCGTATTTTGCTTGCGTCAAATTGTTGTTGTTATTCTTATTGGATTCTTTTTTGTTTGCTTTCCATGGCTGGTGTTTATATTAGCTTTCAATTTGTTGTACGTGTTTATTGCAGCGGCTAGTTGTTGTATTCGTTTTGTTTTTGTAATTGTAGGAGCACTTGAAGAAATGTTTATTTTTGTTAATTTAGAGGTCAAGTGATCTATTTATCTACACACATATTTGTGTATGTAATTACATATATAATATGTAATGTAGCAGTAAACGTTATTAAATTACATTTTCACACGTTTGAATGTCAATTTTATTAATAAAATTTTGTGCAATATTTTAATAGTTAAAAATTAAATTTGCTAAAATTTCTTTACAACGTAAACATACAAGAGTTAACGAATGAATAATTCAGTCAGCACTAAATTTTAAATATTGTATTAGTTTCATAATACATTAATATCGTGAATGCCAATAAAACAACTATTTTTATTATATTTTTTTTAACTGTTCCACTTGTTTTTTTCCACGCACGCCGTCATATTTTAGTACACAAACTTCTTCTTCAACTAAAATTTGCTGCCCATTAAATTTTTAGTTTATCTGTTTACTTATTCAATGTTTGTATTGTGAAAAATTACTAGCATTACATTTAATATAATGCACGTTGTAGGTGCTTTATGTTACAACACTATAGTATTGCCAAAATGGTTTGCTAGCCGCTAGTCTAGCAAGGCCGAAACTAAGTATAGAGTATAGTTTAATAACTCTAGATATAAAGTATAGTTATTAAACAACAAATAACCCAATAAGCAAAAATAATTTCATAAAAGCCCTCATATTGATTTCGATTTTGATAAAAAATCTTCAAACTAAAAAAAAATCTTACCTGATCAATCTGAGCTGATCAAATTTGAATCGGACTGCCAAAAAACTACTACTTCATATTTATATGTATAAACATAGTACTTATGTAGGTATGTAAGGGTATTTAATACATGTATGAATATGTGTATTACTCTAAGATTTCTCACATATTTTCTGTTTTCAGTTTGTTTCTAAGCACAATCACGAAATTTCGCTTAAAAATTAAAAATAGCATTTAAATAGTTTGGTATATTTCCATTCAAATGTACATGTTAGTATATAGTATATTAAAATTTTTAATGACTCGTTCAAGCGTTTATGCATGGCTGGGAATTAGTATTGTGTCAGCACTTTACATACATATGTACATGTGTAGGAATAACTGTAGTTGATGGCTTTGATGAGCCCCCCTCAAAAAGCATTTATTAGAAATTTTTGCTTCGAGTTTTTGTTTTGTTTGTTTTTATTTACTTGTCGTGTGCACATGGTTGATAGGGGAGGCCCGACACATCATTTTATTAAAAAAAAAAATATAGATAAGATAAGATAGTTGCATTTGTTTGTGTAAGTTGAACTTTTTTTACAAGTGGTGAGTTTTCGTGCTTATACATACATTATTTCTTAAAGGTTTTTTATGTCAGAATAGTAGAAACAAATTATTTAAGTAAGATCGTACGAATAGTGCACTATATTGATTTATTTATTACACCAAAAAAGATGTACATTTGTACAAAAAATATATATATAAATACATATGTATGTATATAATATCATGTACACCAAATATTCAACATGTACAAATATTATGCGTTTTTTTTTTTGTATTGATAATCTCATTTTCATCATGTCAAATTGTCATAATAATAATAATAAATACCACCCTCACCCCCAACACGCCTTTTTGGTTATTGATTGTTAGTCACAATGCGACAGAGCTTTGATAATTACAATGCAAGTAAAAAACTGTTTCTCTTCTACTGTCATGTTCTCCTGAACATTGACATTTGATTAATTCTGCATTTTATCTAAATTGCACTGCAGTTTTTGCTTGTAAAGAAACGTGTCATTATATTTAATATGTACACATCGATACACAATTACTCTCCAATTAATTAAAAATGCGCAGCACATTCTTAATGCGACCGGTATTTTCAGAGCAATAGCGCAATGCCGCACTGCTGATGCTCGCTTGAAAAAAAGTTCATAATTTTTATCGCCAAAGAGAACAAGCTGTTCAGCAACTCTGTGTGTTTGTTGGTTTTGCATTTACAGCACATTTATTTTTATCCATTTGGGTCACACCGCTCGCGACGCTGTTGACTGCAGCGAAGTGTAGCTGTGAGTCAGCGCTGACTGTGACTGCGCGGCGGCAACGAGCAGATCAAGATAAGGTGTTATAACTTGTTTAGAACTACTTTTAATAGTGTACTTATGCCTGAAACATGGCAAATTATTCTTAATCTCTGCTCCACACTTTTTAATGATTTTTACCTAAGTATATTACAAGGATTTCTGTTTTAATCTACCTTTGTTGCTTACACGCTTTAATTGAATGCATGCTTGTTTACATATTGATTGTTTTATCAACACGTTTGTGCTATTACAGATTTCTTCGCGCTCCCCTCTACACAAATTGGCACGCAGTCTTGTCTAATGGATACTGAGGACATACAACAACAACAACAACCACAGGTAGATGTCAATACCGGCGCTGCAAATTTCACCAATCAAACCAACAGTACAACAAGTAATACACACTATATCACAACACAAGAGCACGATCAGTTGATGCAACAACAACAACAACAACAACAACAACAAGTAATTAATGCTTCCAATTATCAGCAACAAAACGAAGCGCAAGCACCTCCAGTAGTTGTATACCAACAACAACATAATTATCAAGGTCACTTGCATCGCGCCAATCGGGATGTTAGTCGTTGCTTATTGTCGCACATGATCTAAATTAGACCAAACAGAAACGTACATATCGTTCAGCGCAAATACAATTTAGCAAAATATTAGACTAAGACAAAATATAATATAACGAACATAAATGAAATTACAATGAATAGTCATGAATTTCACTTTATAATTTTAATTTTTATAATTAAAAAAAGCGTATTATTTTTCTAAATTTTTCAAATTCGCAACGAATTAGATTTTAGTTTATTATTTTATGATTATTTTAGCTGCTATGCAATATTAAAGCAACTTTGAGTACCTTCGCTTAGCATAATTCTATTATAAATTAAATTTTGTATAATTGCTTTTATGTATGCTAAAATAGTAGTTATATTTTAAGCAACAAGCAACCAAACCACCTCAGATGCAATACTAAAAACACTACTTAAATACCTGGTAACGCAATATATAAATATACATACTTATACATATGTATGTAAATATTGTTTTTGTAAAATTATGTATTTATGTAAAATATTTGTATAGTTTGCAACTGAATTTTTGTATGCACAAATGTACTTAAATGAAATTGAAGTGTAATTGCTTGTGAAATTAAATGCAAGGCATACAAATTATTTTTAAAAAATGTATGCATCATTTCACTTTGTGCTAGAATAAGTGAATATACAGTATGAATCCGTTGGCACATATTTTTATTGGATTTGTAAGCTTAAATTTCGCACGAGAGTTTATATGCCATTGCCGAAGATAAGCGTTGGAAGAGCTTCTGAAAAGTGTGACAAATTATACAGATCGGTATACAATAATAATGTGAAATATTGCATATAATCGACTACTAAAATATACTAAACATATGATGACTAATGAGTTGAGCATTAAATATACGTGTGTATGTATATCAATATTTTTTACCGAACTAAAAATTACCAAATTTTAGACAAACACAATTTTTAACAGCAATTCCATGTACATATATTAATCGTATAAATACATCAGTTATGAAATTGCAAATAAAGCACAATAGTGAAAATTATTTATATTTTGTATATTTAAATATGCTAATTTAAGACAATGAACACGTATACGAATGTATATATATTTATTTTGAACAAGCTCTCCAAACTTGAGACTCTGTTCTTCTAACTGTTTGGCGACTATAAATGACTAACATAACGATTGGTTCACGTATTTTAGCAACGACTTGTTAAAACTTTAGAAGCTGCTTGTGTTTATATCTTACAAAGAGTACATACAGGACTTCAAAGAATCAACACAATCTCGTTGCGCTTGTGTGCCTATTTAGGCAAGTGAACCGTAAATGATATATATATTAATCCCGTGCAAACATTTTTTATAAAAATTCTTTAAACTACAGTATTTTGATATGCAAGTAAAACATTTTATAACTCTCAAAAAATACAACTTCATTTTCGTATTGGCTAAATTTATGCTCTTATTCATACTGTTGTTGTTTTGTTGTCATGCTGTTCATACATACATATGTATAAAATAGACCACTGCAAGTCAGTCCAAATTCTACACATATAAAAACACATGTAGATTCACATAAATATGCAAATTTGGACGCATTCCAATATTTTGTTACTTCAACTCACTCTCTTCTTACTTTCTTACAGCAACAAAATGCCAACAAGCCATAGATTATGGTGTTAATTTAAACGTATATCACAATAATAATAATAATAATAATACAACTAACAAATATAGCAACAAACTCTTTTACAATAACCAACACCGTTTGGGTTGCGGGAAGAGCAGAAGTGTTGATAAAAGTTGTGAAAACAGCTGTACTGTAGATGTGCTAGACGCTCATTTTGTTGGTGTCAATGAGAACAATCCATATTTAATGCAGCAAGCAAAGTTTCCTTCATTTGCTGTTGATTGCATGAGTGATGAGAGTTCTGCAGTAGAAGCAGCAGCAAGAAGCACCAATGCGGATAATTCCGTCTTAGCAGCGTTGTATAACAAAACACATGGCGGAGCATTTTACCAGTTTGAAGTAAGCAACAACGACAATCAACCGTATGTTGAGGATATTTGAGAAACTTGTTTTATGAGAAGCGGCGCGTTAACAAACCCAAATATCTCCTTATAGCCAAATAAAACCAAAAAAAAAAAAAAACCTAATTACGAATGTTTGCATACAAACATATGCATGTTTAAAAATAGGAACTAATGAACGGATTTTTGTGAATCAGTGAGAAATACAATACATATAGCACGAATTTAACAGTTTCTAAAATTATGCATTAAGTTTGAGTTCAAGTGTTAGCAATCGCGAGAGAGAATTAAACTCTAAATTATGTGAGAGGATGTGAATGGGACGCCTTGTATACGAATCGGTGATAAGAAATAAAACTTTGCACAAATAAAAGTTAAGAATGGCGAGTTTTTTTGTAAAGCGCGCTGAGGTATGAGAATTGAACATTAATGATTTGGAAAAAATGCAAAAACTTAGAGCACATGAAAAGAAATATTTAAATAATACAACTATTAATAATACTATTATTAAATCAAAATAACTGTAAATCAAATTATGTTTGAATATATGGTATTAACCACCTAAATAAGTATATACATATGTACGTGTATACGCGCAGTAAACCATATCACGTAATTAAAACCGAATAAACTCACTCACTTTTTAAACGATTATATTAAAAAAAATCAAACATAACTACGTTTACCCTATTTACACTGAAGCATGGTACTTGTCGTTTGTATTAACAAGTGATCGCTTAATGAAATACTAATAGTTGCATTTTAAGTTAACTTAACTTGAAGAATAAATTGAAATTGTCTTAAAAAACAGTAATTTATTTAAACCGATTGTGAAAGAGCAAGCTATGGAATTGAAGAATATCTCTGAATTGTAGTAAATTTAATGAACTGAAATCAAATAAATTGAAATATTTATGAAGTTATGGTGACAGCCTGTTGGATTTCTACATATATACTTTATGCAAATCAGTTTGCTTATAACAAATATATAACATTACTCTCTTTAACTTATATTTTTTTTATTATAAGAACATTTAGTATGCCGCAGTCAGAATTCATCAACAATAATTCGGTATAGCCCATACTTTTATTTATTACATATGTGTGTACACTTGTATGACAGATTGCACCTTTGAACTCAATGTTCTGTCCGGAACTGTTACACCTATTGGCCCTTCCTAATGCCAGATTATCAGTTTGAGTTGAGGTGAAGTATTCGTAATACAGGACGTCAACGCTTAATGCGAACTTTAAGAGCTACTTGATATCTAAATTTGATACTTCGTTTAGTCCCTTGAACTGCGAAGCTCCTCGATATTTAAAACGAGCTCTAGATAATGCTGGATAGAGGTAAAGGAGGTGTTCCAGCGTCTCTCTCATGCCTACATGCAAATATCGTCGTTACTTATGCACATCCGGCTTGCATGTGATGCCAATAGGCAGTCCTTTAGAGACCGTATGAGTAAAAAGCATGCGAGTTTTTTTACGGCGCTCATGCATATGATCTTGGCAATCCTGCATTTCGGAATTCCTTTGTCGCCTGGAACTATATGCAGACCTTACATTTACTGCCTTCCTGCTTCTAAGGACATACTCTGACATAATGCGATGTGAGATTAGCTCCGAGCAAACGATTCCGGCTCCTCCTCCGGGTGCGTTCGAGCTACGTAATAATTGCAGCAGTACAGCTACTGTGTTGCATATTTGCTGATACTCCGCTGATGTGCAGACAAAAATTTAGTGTTGCCGATTATTTGCATAAATTGTGTGCAAAAAATGACAGCAGAACGTGATGCTGTTGCAAGTGTTGCCAAAAATTCACGCAGAACGTGATACTTTGACAAATTTACAACACTGCTGTCGTGATTGCCATCTCGAACGCACCCTCCATTTGCCATTTTTGAACCGAGCTGCTGCCAGACTGTTAACGATTGCATTATTGGAGAGATTGTTGAATGCTTTATTTATGTCAAGAAAGACGCCCAGAGCATATTCTTTATGCTCTAGAGCACTTTCTATATTTATGGTTAGCGTTAGAGTTACCCTTCGTATCTGCGTGCTATGTTTTCGATATGTTAGCACATAGCAGCTTGTATCTAATATAGGCGTTTGAATGACTTATTATCTCCAAAGGATAGATACATACAAGTAGTTAATCCTTAAACATCCATCATATATTGTGATCAGGTAAGATGCCATATTACATCGCTGAAAAAATACCGCCCATACCAGGCAATTTAAACAGTTCGAAGCTGTTACTTGCCCAATGTGTTTTATCCTTCGTTATGATATCGTTATGGACGTATTCTACGCTACCTTCTACACGTTTGAGATAGATAGCATTCGTTCACCCTGGAAAATGCGTGTTGACCAGGTCTACCAGTGATTCCTTACTGCGTCCAGTCTACTCTTCACATTTTTTGCGTAGTAGCCTAGGCGTAGTTGGGTGCTTGGATAGTAATTTCCTAAGCCTAGCTACCTCGGTTGTCTTTTCTAACTTCCCGCAGAAGTTCTTCCACGACTACTTCTTGGCTTTACGAATTTAATTTGTACGCATTGCCAAGGCCTACATTTCAATAAAATACAAAACACAACACTTTTAATTATAATATAAATATAAATCACTTAAAAGTTTTCACTTTTGAATACATTTTCCATAACTTTCACTCATTAAGCCACTACGGACGCGGAAATTTAACCGGAACTGTTAAATACGGAGTTTCCAGGCACAGAGTTGCTTCGAAATACAAATGAATTCACAACTAGCTGGAAAGTGGAACTTCCATATAAGAAGACATATTTTTCAAGGAACATTGTTTACACATATGAATTCTAAAACAAATAACCGAAGTTTGTTATTTAATGGTTTAATAAAGAGCTTTTTAATTAATATTCCATTTCCATTTGAAATTAATAAGCATATTTTACAAATAGCATTACCACCATTATGCTATGTTTCACAGCGGCCTCTACCGGCGAAAATCAACACCAATTACAAGGGAAGCAATTAATAGCATATAACTATTTGTTTGAATAACTACTGTGCTTATTGTTTAATTTAATGCGCTTTTAAAAAGTTATATTTAATATTAATTGCCATTTTATTCAAACTGTTAACATGAATGCGTCTCTTTCACTACAAATACACTTTCTAAGCCTTAGTAGACGAAGCTAACTTACAGGCTTTTTACCATTGTCATATATTATATATATATATATATATATATTACATATAGTTTTTTAGAATTAAGTGACAGCATGGGATGTGTGTCAGCATTTGTTTATAATATCAAACATATAATAAATACTTTCGCAAAGTTCAAAATTTTTGGAGAAATGAATATCCTTTGTAAATAGGCCGAGTAAGCGTCATAACAAAACCGTCAACGTCAAGGCTTGTATAAAGTTTCTCTCTCATCACTTTTAAAAGATGTATACTAAATAATAATTTATCATACTAAATATTTAAACTTTATACTTATCTAAATAATTAATTTTTGGGCATTTTTTAAATCAAATCAAATATATGCATTAAGCTGCTGCTTCGGCAAGCGCTGCCGCCGAGTGACTTGTGCGATTGGTGGCCACTCGGTGCCTCGTGTTTCTTATCACCAACAAATACCAAGATCACACAACAATTATATAATATTTAGCGTATGCGTAAGTCTCATCTGATTATTATTAGCCTAAGAGCTTCATGAAAAATCACATTGCCAAACGGCAACAATAATCTTGTTAAAAATATTACACAGCCAACATATTATATAGAACATACATGCATACCAGTGCATTACCAACCAGGTATCAAAACGCCGTTGCTTAATTTTTTTTTTTTTCGACCTTGAAGTGTAAAATATAATGCATTCTATCTTGTTAATAATATTTTAATTACTTTATATTATACGCATGTATTTTATGGTATAGATAATGCATTTTAGTAATTTTACATAAATATATATAGCAAATGCGTATACCTGTAGATTTATGCAACCCCTTTCGCTACTGTGACACAAATTGGCTGCAATTTCGTTAACTTGCATTTTGGGTTATACTTCGCATATGGTTTATAAATAATTGTAAAGTAATACTTTATTGCAGCGATCATCAAGTTACTCTGGCTTCTCTTCAGTTGTCGAATAAATCTTTCGCCTTTTACTAAAGATTTCCGTGGAGAGGAGCACATTAATGAGTCTATGAGAATTTTTTGTAAGGTTTGCTACCATATTTGGTAGCGAACCGCTAATTGATACATTGCAATTTAGTTACGAAGTAAATACAAAGAAACAGCTAATGATTTTAAGACATTTGCAGTGTTCTGTATTGATTCTTATCATAAATTGCTGTAAATTAATTTAATGCAGACTTAAGATATTTGTTTTTTAGAAAACTTTTTTGTAATATTAAAATTTAATATTTTAAAAATGCATAAATAAATGCATATTTTTACAAATTTAATTTTTCTGTAATGAAAACTGGTTAAAGAATAACGTACCGCCACTATATAACAATCACGTGGACGAAGCACGTACTTTGGCATTTTCCAGCTTAATAAAATTTTCTCGAACATCCTTTACCATAAAATTAACTAAGTTTTTCAAATCGTATTTATGCTGCCAACCCCAGTCGCGGCGAGCCTCAGAATCGTCAAAAACTTGTGGCCATGAATCGGCAATTTCCTGTCGACTATCTGGCTTGTAAGTCACGTGCAAATTGGGAACATAACTACTTAATTTCTCTACCAGTTCTTCGGGGGTGAAAGACATGGCCGTTACATTGTAGACGCGACGTTTCAAATTTTCCGATGGTGCGCGCATAAATTCCAGCAAGGCACTGCAAAAATGTGTGTGTTAAAACGGCAATTAGTTAAAGATATTTCGGTTTCGGTTAACAACGCTATATAAAAAGTTTTAAACATACCGCAAACAATCTTCAATGTACATCATGGGAAGACGTGTGTCTGGACGCAAGTAGCAGGTGTACTTGCCGCTGCGCAGTGCTTCATGAAAAATGGCGACGGCGTAATCTGCGAATAATAAGAAAAGTAAAAATATCATAAATAATTTGCATGCTTTTATTTGAAACTAAATTATATACATAGTTTAAAATACATTTCTTCATTCATTTCGTTACGCTGTTCTTTCTTACGTCTTGCTTTCTGTGCGGCAATGCTTTGAAATTTACTCAATTGAGTTGGGTTATACTCATCACAATCTGTACGTATTATTGGAATCCACATTTGTTCGGTACAACATTATGTACGCTCCAGTGTTTTTGCCCTTCTCTCACTACACAATTATTGCAAATTGCAACAGTTTTGCGTTCGTAAATTGCATATTTAATAAAGTGAAAACAATAATCGCAAATATTACATTCTTTATTGTTGTCAATATTAAATAGTGAGTTTGTTTACATTACTCATTGATAATTCAAATTTATTGTGCATTTTATTAAAAATTACATTTCTATACTGAGGGCATTGGAAATGTGTTTTTCATTTTAAAACTTTTATTGAAATGAGAAAAAACGTTAACTTCGTTGGCACCGAAGCTGTAACACGCTTCAAAAATACAAAAGATTACATACAAGAATTGGATTTTGATCGGCAAGTTTGTATGGCAGTTATATGCTATAGTGGTCCAATCTAAACAATTTATTCAGCGATTTTACCGTTGCTTTAAACAATAATCCGTGCCAAGTTTCGTCACGTCAAATGAAAAAGTGTTCCATACAACAAAGACATGATTTTGAACGTACAATTTGTATAGTTGTAGGCTATAGTGCTTCGATATCCTGTGGTTCCGTCAAATGAGCAGCTTTTTGAGGAGAAAAGGACTTGTATAAAATTTCAGATCTGTATCTCAAAAACTGTGAGATTAATTCGCGTATATGCCGACAGACGAACAGACATGCGGACATGGCTAAAACGACACTGCTCGTCATATTCTAATGGTTCTCCGACCTTTACATCTCTGTGTGTTAAAAACTTCGTGGCAAACTTAAAATACACTCTTCAAGTATAAAAATATTTAAAAAGCCTAAAGTACTCACCAGTAGTACCACCGCCTGGTGGATCGCTTGAAATAACACCCGGAAAGCGCAAGCATCTAAAATCCAGGCCAAATTTATGGTAATAATATTCGCCCATAAGTTCAGCATGCACTTTTGAGACGCCATACATTGTGCGGGGGCGTTGAATCTATATTTAATATGTATATAAAGAGAAGAATAGAGTTTGTTGTATAGAAAATGGAAATAAAAGTAATTAAATACCATTAATAATTTTTGACCAAAAAATAGTTTGATTAATTTAGTTTCGCTGAAAACCACTTCAAATGCTTAAGTAATTCATTAGCGATCAGTTACAAACAAAACAAAAAAAAATTTAGAACGTTTCAACTTTGGCGGTTATCTCTTCATTGCTGCTAAATTTCTCTTCAACGCGCATTTTCGCCATGGCTGATGGGAATGCGAACGCAATCGAAGCCGAATTCATAAAATATTGTCATAATTTTAACTGAATTTATACAGAGTGGCTTGTCACACTGCTTTCACTTGCACAGAGCATAAGGTTTTGTAAGACACGTTCTTATTATAAATAATTTATTTATGATTTTTGTATTTGAGCTATTTATAATAAACTTAAACTTTTATTGACTAATTAAGTCACTAACTCGTATTTTATTACAATTTGACACTGGTAGCAGTTTCGGTAAACAAGGAAAGCAATATTTGCATACCATAGATGAATGCAGTAACATAAATATTTACTGATAAAGCAATGGTATTTTTTTTTGTTGAAGTGCAGTCAATATATATAATATGATGCACTATACTCATCTATGATACATACGTACACATGACACATAATAAAAGTAGCAAATACTCACTGTTACATTTGGAGTTGGATCGCGCGGACTGTCTGGGCCGAATGCGCCAATTGTGCTTGGCACAAAAATGCGTAAATTGTACTGTTTTGCCAGTTCGATGACATTATGTACACCCTCGATGTTGACGCTGCAATATTTCAGAAAAATAAATTAAAACTGCATGGGGAAGCAAAGCAGAAAAATGTGATTGTTGATATCACGCGATTACTTTGTACAGTTATTTTGTAATCACTTTGCGTGTTTAAGTGAAAGTCTTCCTTAGTTATGACAGAAAATCAACGTGCAGACGGATAAATGAAAGAACTAACACGATAAAATAAAAAATAGAAAAAAACATGAGTACAATGGACATTCAGAAACTGTGGTGGTTTGTTAATTTACAAAATTATTATACACTTATAGCACAAACAGTCACCGACATTCCTCCCTTCCGTACTTACCGCCCGTATCAAACCAAATTTGTCAAAAGTTATGAAAAAATTAAATTTTCGCGGATATCCTATCGTACGGTCTTTTGAAGCGGACGACAGAAGCGGTGGTGACTCTTCATTTACAATATATTGCGCTCTCATAAGATAGGTCGTATCAGCTGATTCGGTCCACGGTTTTGCGTCGGTGACTATTTGTGCCATTAGTATACAACACTTACCGCACCGCTAGTGGCACATTTTGTTCACCGATCGCGCTCAACAATGCGGAGAAATGTATGAGCCAATCAATACGATTATCGACGACAATCTTTTGCAGACCCTTGAAGTCTAAAATGTCGGCGAATATGTACGGACCACTTTCTATAACCTCCTGACTGGGTTTAATGATATCTGAGAGTACAACACTGTCAGCGCCATATTGAGAGCGCAAAAGTTTAGCGCATTCCATGCCGAGTTGCCCCAGACCACCTGGCGTAGGGTGTAAAACAAGTTATAAGCAATTCAAGAATGAGTCTTATTAGTTACAAGCCAGAAAAATATAAAATTTTTAAAATAAATTAATAAATTCGAGTTGCTGATTAATTTTACAAGAAATTTTTTCAAAAAATTTAATCTCAATAATAATATAAAAGAAGAAATAATAAATAATAAATTTAGTTTCTTGCAAAAAGTGTACACAATATTTTTCTTACTTTTATTATATAAATTATTGTATGTTTATAACTATTTGCACACTGCGTACTCATTTTTCAAATATCAGATCATATTATAAATAAATGGCAAACAAATTGTTGTTGCTCAAGAGTCATGTACAGACACACACAGGCACGTTTCGATACGTTTGAAAATTGTTGTTGATATTAGTGAATATTTTTAGCAAAAAAGCAACTTTTCGCAATACAAAAATTAAGAGTAAATCAATATAAGAAAAGTGACGAGTATTTCTGTCTGCGTCTGAGATTTTTAAAATGTTGAGCAGGCACCTATAAACATTTTTTTGAAGTTTTAAAAAATACATTTTTAGCGTAGAATTTCACTTTTTTACTTAACGCTAGTTCATACAATTGCGACTTCATTGCGGATTGATAATCAGATGAGGGAGGAAGGAGGGTTAGAATCAAGGGTATGCTTTTTTGCCAATTTTTTGAGATCCCTCACTTCATCAGCTGCCAGTTTTCAAAATTTAAACTTTTTTTCTGTACTCTTGCAAAATTAATAAATAACTGATAAAAAAAATCGACGATAAAAATATCGATTGCCTTGTTTTTACGACACTTAAAAAATCACTTAAAATTCATGTCTCTAGACTAGAATACCCGCATAAAATATTTAAAAATAACAATTTTTCTATATGATTGCATGTTTCACACTATAATCGTTGTTATTTGGGACTTAGATACATACCAGTAATCAAAACTTTTGGCGGACGGCTATCGGCTTTACTATGCCTAGTACGTCTACTGGAAGTTCGACAAACTATTGGCGTTAGACATACAGCATTGTTTGCAATTTTAGTTTGTGCGAAAGTAGTTAAACTCTTTCTGAACATAATTTTTTTATTGTAAATTCTAAAATTTTTTATTTTTTGTGCAAATTATTTTTTATTTTTATTATTTAATATATTTTTCTTCTTCACAACACAGCAAATTTTTCGTATTATCCAAAATTCTAAAATTTTACCGGCCAATACAGCACGATGTTCAGCTATCAACTGATATCTTTTTTCGTTTATGCGATGAGGCGGCTGCCTGGGTTTTGCTTAGCTTGGAAAATGTGCGATTACAATAAGAAAAACACACAACGCACACAGCAATAAGTAACTTTTGTGTTGTTACTTCTGCTTTTTAGAAGATTCAATTCATTTGTTTATATTATATACAACTATTGACAACATAAATATGTAGGTATAGGTCGATTCTTATACTTCTAAATTTTAAAGATAATCTCTTCAGTGTCTGCACAAAAAGAAAATGAGTGTGGGAAATGATTGGTAATCTGGCAAATATAGCCGGTTTGATAATAGTTGACTTAATATAAATTTGGACCCGTTCCGGTTACGTAGACACGACTGACGTGAGAACGGAAGAGTGATTGGTGATATAGTGAAAGTATTTCTAAAAATTGTCTGACTCTTCAGAAATTATTCATTATTTAATAAACAAACATATGCGCATACCATTGACAAAAATTAGGTTGTCAATAAAAATATTTGAAAAGTATTTGGTCCACCCTTTTTATATATACATCGAGTGCGTGTGTGCACATTTCTGCATGCGTATTTTATGACCTTGGCTACCAATTCACGCGTCTGCAAATTTAAACTATGAAATTTTGTATTTGGACTACCCTTTATGTACCTATACATAACCAGATTATCGTATACTTATTTACCCAATGGGCATTAAAATGTGTGTGTTTAGTATGACTCTGCCAGGAAAAACTAGACCTATGCTATCACCGAAGCTAAACAACTTTTCACGAAACAAAAGTTTTTATACATAAACTTCATTTTGATCGTTCGGCTTGTATGGCAGCTTCTTGAAAAGAACGTGATCGATATCTGAAAAACTGAAGAACTGAAGAACTAGTTTGCGTATATACAGACAGACGGACATGGCTAAATCGACTCAGCTCGTCACGCTCATAATTTAGATATATATTTTATAGGGTCTCAGACATTTCCTCCTGGTTGTTAGAAACTACGTGACAAACTTAATATATCCTGTTCAGGATATAAAAACAATAATAATAATTTACTGGCTAGTAGCACAGGAAATTATAAGTTCTTCCTACAGGGTTTGGTACATGCATATTCAATTTCGCATTCGGAGCGTTCTAACATAATAATCTATAAGTCTTGCACGTGTCACGAAATTGTTATTCATGATTCTCTATTACTATTTTTATTGTTTTTCATATTTATTTAAATACTGCCAAATTTTTCGCTTTTCATTTGAATGAAATACCGAGATATTTTCAAAGATTTTTATTTTTATTCTGTATACCGTTATCAAAGATCAGCAAGTTATTCCCACACACATACATATGCACGTGATATATGCATATACATGTATACAAGACTCTTGATCCACATATATACAAGATCTGAAAATTGCATTCAATATCACTGTAAATAAAAGAAAGCGAACGTAGTTGATTGTCATCAAGCCAATTATCTTCAATGAATTCCACTTAATACGAAAGTTTGAACCGCGCAAAATATTAGATGCAGACATTATGTACGTACTGTATGCAGGGATGTTGTGTCTTAATTAATGCGCATTTCTTAGCATTTGCAGGCCTGGATATGTGTTTTGCTAATGTAGTTAGTATTAATGTGGGACGTAGAGAATTAAAAAATTATACATAAACACACTGCTATTTACTTATAATACTTATATATTCATGCCTTGCCAATTTGAATTGACGCACCGACGAGCCTCCAAATTTTTGTTGCAACACTGTGTTTTTGTGATGTCTAATTATAACTTTGAAATTGAAATTCAAAATTATGTCTTTAGTACAGCTGATTCATTGTTGTTTTTCAACAGCAACCGTAAATAATGATTATTGTTGCGATTTTTATATGCAATAATCAAGCACTTAGAATCGATATACAAAGAAACAGATAACATCTTGTCATCGACGATCTTAGCATGATAATTTTCTAATTTCGGATTTTTAAGATTTTCTTCACCGATAATGATTAGTTAAATATTTATTATTTTTGAGCAAAAAAAAAGTAATAAAAGTCACAAATAATCGATATTTTTTTTTTTTGAAACAAACTCATTTTTAGATAACAGTTTTCTTATGAAGGTTTTCGTTGCATCTCCTTTTAGAATGAATCGCAAGCATTAAATTTATGGCATTAGGTATTGCCACGCCTCTTTTCCGCCCCAACAAAAATTAGAAAAGGTATCATATGTGCTGGTTTGCATGAAAATTACAAATTGTATCGTTATCGGTTCCAAAACATGAAAGTTTTCAAAAATTAATTTCTGTCAGTAAATACGGATTCATCGAAAATATAATTTCTTACCAAATTTTTGTGTTACTTTTTTTTCAAGAAGCGCATGCAACGAATACTTCAAAATACTTCATAAGATACCTGTGATCAAAAGTGAGTTTTATTTTAACCAAAATAATTAAAAATCAAAAATAATGATTATTTGTGATTGTTATTGTATATTTTTGCTAAAAAATAATGAATTTGTGTGATTTTTAGTTTTTTTGCTCAAAAATAATAATAATTTATGATCTATTGTAAAATTAATCATTATCAGCGTAAAAAATCGTAAAACTCAATGTAAAATCATTATTATGTGATTTTTAAAATATATAAAACTTATAATGATTCCGTCTCTGTTTTTCACATAAATTTGACAATTGTTGCACTATTTGTGAAAATCAAATTTTTCGCATAATATTTTTCGCATCATGTTATTCTTTATAATTTATTTTTGGTATACAATTGCGCATTTTTAGTTGGGGAAGTACCGAAATATAGCAGGAAAATTAGGAAAATAAAATTTTTCAAAAACCATAACATAATTTTGTCTTTCACATTTGCAATTGATTCGTGTATAATATTCGAGAAGCAACTAAAATTTGTATTTTTAATGGATGTAGTTAGTAGCATTTTTAAATATGTAGTTAGTCAAGTATTTACTCTAACATTCCTTGAAAAGGTATTGAATATGTTAGATAAATCAAACGCAATTTAAATTTCAATATAATGTTTTGTGGCATTATCGTTCATTTCCAATAAGTAACGAGCTCTATTAAGGGTTTAGGGGTAGTCAGAGGCACGAAAAAATTAGAATTTTCAGTAATTTTTTTTGCTATTAAATAACGTTATTTTACAAAAGTAGTAATATGACATTATAATACAATGTTTTGACATGAAGTCACGAAGAATTTCAAAAAAAAAAAAATATATTAATTTTCAAAGTTATAGCTAGTTATGGCTATATTATAACCCAGTTTCAAAAAAAAAAAACCGTGCGGTCACAATCATAAGTCCTTGGAGATCCATCTAAAATCCAACAAATAAAAAAAAACTAGTTTTATAAATAGATAATCCTGGGCCTGGTCGAAGCTTTTGTTTTTTTAAATTAACAATATGGCGGCCTCAGGCAATTTTTTTCTAGATTTTTGGGAAGCAATTGGTCTTAAAAATTCGAAATTTTTCATTAAAAAAAAATCCTTCGATCAGGTCCGAATAACTCCAAAATAACTCAATCGGATCAACTTGAAATTTTCAGACAATATTTTCAAGATATTACACTTAACGAAAATGCAAAAAAACAAACATAGAGTTTTTGAAAATTCTGACTACACCTAACCTCTTAAAAGAAATATGGACATAAATGTATACTCTTACATATATACATATGTATATACTGTAAATAAATATTTTGGCTTTCTGCCCATTCAGAAAATTTTGCCATCGCATAGTCATATAGATATGTATGTACATAGAAGAGAAATGAGGTGTGCACCGCGACCTAGGGTGTATTATGCCCATTTGTATATTAGCAAAACATTTTCCCAGCTTACATAAGTATGTGTTAGAGCGGGTCGATTTTTTATTTAGAAAAGACGCACGACTTTTTTTTTGACTCTTCGAGTTTTTATTTGAAATTTATAATTCATAAAATGAAAAATATTTTTCGAATGCGGGATCAACTCTAAAAATGTTTATGAAAATACACTAAAAATTTATTTTATGCTTTTTTGTATGTGTGATATATATATATGTTATACATATATAGTATTTATTATAACAAGTGTACGGAAAGCGTTGGCAAGCTTGTATAGACTCTGGAAAGCTTTGTATGACAGTCCGGGTCAGATTTGATCAAATAGTATACTTGTTAACCTGAAATTGCATAAGAAGTACATATCTACACTTTAAACGTTTTATTCTTTATTTAGTTTTAGTGTGCTACTAATTTAAAAAAAATATATTTCATCCTTATATATATACATATGTATATATGTATGTGCATGAAACGCCTTATTGGCATTTTTGTCGTTATTCCAAAAAATTTTAGTTAAACACTTCCCTATTGCCATTTTTTCTTGTTGTATTTAATTGCTCATGTGCTTTTTAGTTTTACTTCTTGATTTGGCGAGTAATCCAGTATTTAGTTTAGCGAGCAATGTAATTAATTTCCAAGCAGATGAGAGTGAAATTTTTGCACAATCTGATCGACAACTACAAAAATCGGCTTACAAACGTAACTACCATAAACATTGGGGTAAATGTATGCATATGTAACTGTGTGTGTGTGTGTGTGTACAACATAGCAAGATATGCGTTTAGGCGTAATCACAACAACTATTTACAAAGACTGTTGGAAGTGTAAACTTTTATTTTCTTTTGGAAATGCTTAATTTTCATGGCTCAGAGCACAATTGTTGACTTTGAATGTCGTACGCATTAAAATTTAAGTAATTCGAAGGTACCGCCTTGGGACCAAAAGCTTTTATAGTGAGTGCGTGAAATAATGATTTTAATAAATACTAGATGCAAACTTGTTGTTGCTATTGGGAAATCGCAAATATCTGTATTGGCAAGCAAGTGGTTTTTTTCGATATTAGTACTGCATAAATATACATATATACAAATTCGTGTTCTATCAAATAATCTGTCCGATAAAATTAAAGTGTTTCATAAAAGAGCTTTCTAGATACAACTTAAACAAAGTAGGGCCTCCATTTTTGGGACTACTAGAATATGCAAGTCACAGAAAATTGTTTACTTATAGCTGTATTGTTGTTATTGATCTATGTTACATACATACATATGCATAATATTCAAATACTGCTCTACCGCAACTTACAAAGTTTCTAGTGTCAAATTTATACTACTTGTAGTTTAGGTCGTCATACTTGAAAGCGCCTACAGATGGCCCACAACCGAGGCGCCCATTACAGCCAACACACGCATGCGCACACACTAATCGCACACAATATTGTAAGCACGAGACCCCTGCTTGTGCTCCAACTTATTTGGGAAGGCATTTAACAACATTTTTACAGGCGAATTTTTGAAAATTGCCGCAATTTTGGAAAAGCTCGAGGTTGCAACGCGCACAACAACACTATCCCCACTACTCCGACACTCAACTGGGTGGCATTTTGAGTGTTAAGCACTCAAGTGTGTCCATATCGCACACAACATTGTAGACTATTTGAAGACTGGCTCATTTATGACTCATTTTCTTTGCAGATTTCGTAAAAGCGGGAAGCAGAGCTGCACTAAAAACCATATGAAGACATGTATTCTTGTAATAATGGAAACAAAACGAACCGTAAAAACTAACGAAGAAGCTACCAAAACTCATTTTCCTAGGCAATAACTGCGAAGAATTTCGAATCCATGAAACAGTCAGTGCGCGCAACTCAAACGTTGCAGTTGGAATTTTCTAAGTGATCTAAAAACGAATAGCATTTGATGACTTCAAAACTACAAAACAGTTATAGATGCGCAAAAAGGATATGCGGTTTAATTGAAATTAAGTAAAATCATGGTTTTGTAAAGCCAAATATGTATATGCTTGAAAATAAGTGTCGCATAATTAGCTAATGGAAAATGTTGAAAGTGAAAGAAAAAATTTATGAGCTGTAAAATTTATGCAACTACATAATTATTGTGACCTAAATAGTTTTCCAAAATAATTTCGCCTAGGAAAACTCGGCATATAACTAACAATATGTTAGCGGGAAAGTGTTAATTTAAAAAAGTGTGACAAAAAAGTTTTTCGAATTCGTAAATATAACATTTGTCCGAACAACAGTGTTTGAAACACTAATATTTTTTAATAATTTTTTCGAAAAAGAGTTTTCTAATATTATGCGTTTCGAAAATAACTAAATTCAAAACTTTTCTAAATAAATTTATAACTTGTGTAAAACTATAACTGTAAATCATAATCTCGCAAGGATCCAAAGCATATCTTGTGTATGTGTAAATTTTTATAGTTTGCCAGTGTTTGAGAAAAGTAAGTTTTGGCACTTAAAATTCAGTTACAAAATTATAATAGAAAAAGTAAATATGCTGTAAGCGAACATTTTTAGACGGTGCACCGCTTTTCTTAAAAAGACAGTAACTGCAATATTATTAAGAGCAAATAAGCTAAACAAAAAAAATTTTTTTAGATACTAAAAAAAAAATAATGATGATAATATAATAATAATAATAATAGACGGTGAAAATGGACCGCCTCGCACGGTGAACGGTGTGTGAGAGTGCCGTTGATATCTCTACCGCCATTAGAGGGTGCTACCATAAAATTAAAGCCAAACTTTAAACGTATGATATATAATCTTAACATATGAAATGAATTTGTATACCCTAAACAGGGTATATTAAGTTTACCACGAAGTTTGTAACATGCAGAAGGAAACTTCGGGCAACTTAAAAGATATATACTTCTGATGTGTAAAAATGATCAGCGTGATGAGCTGAGTCGGTTTAGCCATGTTCTCTCAATTTTTGAGATAACGTTCTGAAATTTTATATACGTTCTTTACACTCCACGAAGCTGCGCTTTCGTCGGATTCGCCGATATCGTACTACGATAGCATATAGCTGCCATTCAAACTGACCGATCACAAATAAATCCAGAGAAAGATCTTTTTATACACTTTTATGCTATAAGAAATGCAACTATGAAGGGAATTGCAGCTTCGGTGCTGCCGTTTTTTCTTGTTTTTACTATAAAAATTGCCAATATATGGTAATAGGTATATTTAAGTAGGTGGTTATTCCTAATATCCACAGACATATTGACCTCATTCTTCAATCACTATTGCTTTGTATACATATATGTTAGGTATATCTTTAGAAACTTATTTACATACATACATATGTACATCTGCTGCGTATCGCATCAATATTATCTACTTACATTTACATACTTGCGAAACAATACACCACATACCAACACACTTACACACACATACACAATGCAAATTCAGCAAGCAAAAAATGCGATCAGTTCGCTTATAACGTTTTCATTTAGTACAAACATATTGCCAACAGAGGAAGCTTAACTGATTGTGAAAGAGCTGGAAAATAACACACAAAAATATCAAAACAAAAACAACAGTTTGCAACAACAGTAAAAACTACAAGGCAACAAGGTACGCCTGCGCAATAATCAGCAAAAACAACAACAAAAACAACATGAAACTTTAAAAAACAACATCAAGGCGTGCAACGAAACTGTTAACCGTTTTAGTTTTCCAAGATTTTGTAATAATTTTTTGAGCGTTTCCATCTAAGCCACATGTACTTGTAATATGTGTTTAAACACACATATGCCTAAATGTATGAATGTGTGTACATAAGCATGCATAATTGTTATGCTTTTAGTGACGCTTGTGGGTGATATACACACATAACTATGTATGTGACTGTGTGTATATTCGTACTTCGTTGCGCGTGCAGCTCAAGCAAGTCAAACAGCCGTCTACATAGTCAAACACCTGCCTTAGTGCAAGAGCGCGTTAGTAGAAAAACGCTATAAATATGCACGAGTATTTGTATATGTGTGCATTCACACACACATGCGCATTCATTAATGCAGGAGGACTTGTACTATGTACGACAACGATTACATCTAACGAACCTTGAAATTATTTTGTTGTCATATTCGCGTAATTTCTTCGGCATCGAAGTTTCTCCGCAGCTTTAAAGGGTTACACAATTGCTGCTGCGAAATTTTAACATGTATTAAACAGTGTTATACACTTGAGTTGAACTGATAGTTTGAAGTTGCAGAAGAACGTTCGCGATACAGCTAATAGCAAGCTACAATTTTGCACTTTAGTGGTTATATCCGCTTACAAGTCCGAAAAAAAGTGTTTTTTATTAAAGAGAAAAATCGAAATTTTTTTCCAAATATTATTGCCTTGATAATTACTTGGTAAAAATGTTTACGGAGGTTATGTGAAAATTTCACGTCTGTTGGTACAACTGTTTTGGAAAAAAATTTATAACCGGCTCTGACAACAGCGTTTCTAGATTCGCATTTAAAGTTGTTCTCTTTGTTACACTTACCTATAACCTATTCCTTCTGAAATGCCACATTGTCGGGACTGAAGTATCAATGAACATTACCTCATGATTCCGTTTCCATAAAACTACTTTCATTATATGTACTATAAATATTTCCACAAAAAATAAATCCGTAATTGTTTAAATGCAGCTGTTTGTATTTAGTTAGTTCCTTCCCAAATGCTACCGAAATAGTTGACATTGTTCGTCGAGGACGTCGTCTATTCGCGCGTGCATTGCTTTTTTTATACGGTTTTATTTTTTAAATTTTATTATGTATTGTTTCTATTATAACTATCTTAGGTAATTCCATCGAATTACGACTTCTTTTCATCCTAAAAGTAAATTGAGCAACGCAAAACGTGAAACCCTCTATTTACTATAAGAAATTGTAGTTTTTTCTACAAAGATGCTAATCGTTGGCTTTTTGTGTACCGCAATAAAATGTAACTTATTGATGTGGTGTTTAAACACAGCAACGTCAATGCGCTTTGGCAGGGCAACAAGAAGTTCCGTAATAAAAATGTTTCTGATAGCTGAAACATATAAAAAACCGTACTTATGCTTACAACTTCTGCAAAATTCGGAACGTTTAAGTTTCACATATAAAGATTTCTATCAATTAGGCTGTCAATACTTTCATCGCCTTTCACCAGCCAGCACCTGCCATTCATCACTCTCTGTGCTGTCATTTTCTACAGACTTTAATTTTTAAGTAAAAAGTAAATAACTTATATATGGCATAATTTATTTACTTTAATTGCTTTAATTGTTTCATAAAATCTTTTTTTTATGATTATATTATATATGATTGCTGAGCAGTTTTTATTAGCAATTTAATATGTATACACATATGTATATTAGGATGGAACAAAAAAAACCTTTTTTTTTTTTGCTTAGCCTGAGCGTAAAATCTATAGATTATAAAAAAAGAAAATTTTTGTACAAACAAAATTTTTTTTAACATCTAGAGGCGGTCTCAGTTTTAAAGTACAATTCGAGTAAAAATTTTTTTTTGGACAAGAAAAAATTATTTTTGGTTTAAACTCTTTACATTTATATAAAATTTACCGGTTTTTGGTTCAAAATTTATTTTAACGCTTAAGGAAGGCATGTTGTCGTTTAAGATTTTTTTTTTAAACTCCACTAATGACCACAAATATTTTTTTTAAGTTGTTAACTTTGAATTGGCTAAAAAGAGGACTCTCCACAACTTCTAGAACACTTTTTTTTACGAAATAAAAATTTTAACTCGAAAATTTACTTTAAAACCGAGTGCGCCGCCTCTAGATGTTAAAAATTTTTTTGTCTAAAAATTTTCTCTTTTATAATCTACAGATTTTACCCTCAGGCTAAGCAAAAAAAAATTTTTTTTTCGCTCCACCCTAATGTACATACATATGTACGTGTACATAATATATATGTATATATCTTGCACAAATTATTGACATGTTTGCTTTTTAATTTAATTCGTAACATGTACTTTTTTGTTATTTAGTAAACCTCTTTTTTACCAAGCTTTCAGGTACAAGAAGCCGCAATAGTTTTCTTCTTACTGGGATCTCGGGTGTGACGTTTTCAAAAAATCGATTTTTTTTTGCATAAATCCAATCTAGAGCATACATAGAATATGCTGGTAAATTTTCCGAAATAGAATGTAGTTTGAAAGTTACGGCTGTAAGAAGGTAAGGTCTTTAGAGCGCGTGGCGGTGTTTTTTTAAACGTTTTTTTCTCGAAAATTAATTTTTTAAACTGGCGTTCACGATTTCTCAAAAACGGTTCCAGCGATTGCTTTAAAATTTTGATGATAGTTTTAGCGCACATGTGGCTATCGCCCGAACTAGGATTTTTGAAAAATATTGAACCGTTTATTTTTCTTATAAAAAAGTAGTCGCAAAAAAACATGAAATTTTAGGTGTTAATACTGCTAATCGTATTTAAAAAATTGAATTTACAAGATTTGTAAAAGATCTTCGTTCCGGTAATAGCCATCTTCCTGCAGTTTAACATGCAATTTTTTTTTTTTTTTTGTAAATTAGATTATTTATTAAAAAAGTTAAAAATTTCAGTTAAAAGCTTAATAAATATATAGTAAAAATTTGGAGGCTCTGCGTGTTTTTATTTTACTATAAAAAATTCCGAAAAATACGGCCGTCACACGTGATGACCCCCTTAAAAAAAATAATCATGAACTACCTTCATACCGCCAACGGATCCAGAACTTCGTCTGCTGGTGACTTTTTTAAGGAGATTTACAGCGAATATGACTAAAAATTTAGGCACTGCTTTGGACTAACAACTCCCTAACAGAAACCTATAATGTATACCAAAATTACAGCACCGTCATGTATTAGTTTTTTGTAGAAAGTGTAAAGTAAAAAGGCGGCTAAAAATATAGTTTTTTGACGTAAACTCTATAAAATCGTTCCTTTAGTAATCACTTTCTATAATCATTTATTCTGTTTCTTAAACTACAGCATGTGACCATTTGAACTGTTCAGCAGCAACTCCAACGCCATGAAGCGCAGACGTGGCATAAGGCTACCGTGGGCCGTTGTTGCACCGCCGCAAATAAAATATCTTAATTATAATTATACAACATATCAAAGTTTTAGCGTTAATCTAGTCCTCCTGTTGCAACGCATGCTGTTATTATGGCTGATCATGGCCGCAGTGGTGAGCGTACAGGCCGACGGTTGTCCGCCCTCTGAGGCCATACTGCCATGCCGTTGTTCGCTGCGCGGCAAAGAAATTCAAATATGGTAAAGCACAAAGAAAAAACAATATAAATTCCATTCTGATTTTTTTTTTAATCGCTTAGGTGCTCACATAGCAATTTGCCGCAAATAATGGACGGCATTAAGGCGGTTGAACGCAACATTAAAAGTCCAATCGATGAGCTGGTGCTGGAAAATAACCAACTGCCAGCACTACCCGGTCGCTTCTTCGGCACTTTACAGATAGTGAGATTAATGCTACGCTATAATAGCATTGAACGCGTCTCTAACGGTTGGCTGAATGAGCTGGAAAACCATTTGGTGGAAGTGTACATTGTGGAACCACAATTGCGTAGTGTACCGGTAGAGAGTTTGAATGGCATGATCAATATGATCGCGATCACCATACAATCCGATGCACTAAAACATTTGCCAGACTTTTCGGGCCTACTTAGTCTCACCTATTTGAGCGTGCAGAGTAAGTCGTTGACCGAATTGCAGTCGCATTGGTTTCGTCATTTACCGAAGCTACAAAATGTGCATATAAATGGTGGTCCGCATTTGATACGTCTTGAAGCTACTACGTTCGATGGTTTGATATCGCTTAAAAATATTGATCTTAGTCGCAACGCAATCAACTGGATACATTTGCGCGCGCTCAGGCGTTTGCCAAACCTCGTAAGCCTAAAGATGTCCTACAACGAAATTAGCGATGTGGGTATGGTGGGAAGAATTGTAAAGGATTTAGAAAATTTAAAGAAATTGCGTTTGGATCATAATATTATTAATATTGTGGAGGACGGTTCATTCGTAGATCTGCCGCACCTAACAGAGTTGCATTTGAATGACAATCGCATCACCGAGCTAGAATATGGTGCCTTCCTCCGCACACCTATGCTAAAAACAATATATCTGCATAATAATCACATACGTCGCATACACCCTGAATCATTCCTTCAAGCTTCCGGCAGCGGTGTAGAGACGATTTACGCGTACAACAACGAAATCGAGCGTGTCAGCGAGCTTCGTTCCTTGCTCGACGCTCTGCCATCGCTCAAATTTCTCGACATGAGCAACAACTATCTTACTGACATACCATTTGGTGCATTGCGCGGCCACGGCACACTCGAACAACTTCATCTGAATAACAATTTGCTGCGTACACTGGAACATGATGCGCTAATGGCAATGCCAGCCTTGCGAGAGCTACGCATGCGCAATAACAGTTTATCCAACGAACTGCCAATGCCTTTTTGGAACTTACCCGGACTTAAGGGGCTTGATTTGGCAGCAAACAACTTTCGAACTATCGATTCACTTCTACTAGGTGGCTTGCCATCGCTGCGACGACTTGATCTAAGTGAAAATGGTTTAGTAAAGTTGGATCCCAAAACCTTCATACATAATCCTATGCTGGAAACTTTAAATATTTCCTATAATGAACTCTCTGCCATACATCCGGCAACATTTCGCAATTTGAATCGTCTCTTTGAGGTGGATGCAAGCTATAATCTACTGTCAGACATTATACCCGGTCTGCCGAAGATAGTCGAACGCGTTTCAATGCGTGGAAATGCCATTGCCACACTACCTTTCTCCATCGGAAAATCACTAAGTTTGCCTAACTTACGTATGCTCGATCTAAGCGTGAATCGCTTGGAACAGCTACCAAAGTACAGTTTCCAGGGAATGCCACAGCTGCGCGTGCTCAGTTTGGCTAATAATCGACTGCGCACATTGGACGACACCGCTTTCATGGGTGCTACACGCTTGGAACTTTTACATCTGCAAGATAACGGCTTGTCACACATCGATGAGCGTACGTTTCTGCCGCTAGCCGAATTGCGTAATCTCAACTTACAAGGCAACAAGCTGGAAAGCGTTACCGACAATTTATTTTCAAACAATTCACGCTTGGAACAACTTGATTTGTCTAGAAATATAATACGCACTATAGCACCCTCAGCATTTGAGGCTCAGCGTTCGCTAGAGTATCTGGATTTGTCCAGCAATGCGTTAACTGATATGTCGGTTAGCCTATCCAGTCTCGTTAATTTGCATGACATAGACCTGAGTTATAACCAGATTACACGCGTGCATGCAGATGTCGTGTCTTTATGGCGTAATGTCGTTGAAATACGACTCGCCAATAACCTTATTGTCGAGTTGAAACATGGCACATTTCGCAACCTGCCAAAACTGCAGTATTTGGATTTGTCCAGCAATGAAATTAGCTCGGTAGAGCCGGGTGCGTTAAAACACCTGCCAGATCTACAAGAATTTGTTTTAGCGGACAACAAATTGGTGGAACTGAAGGATCACGTCTTCGAAGATCTACCGAACTTGCTGGCTTCA
The DNA here is from genome assembly GCF_042242935.1 of Bactrocera oleae. Classification (NCBI taxonomy): domain Eukaryota; kingdom Metazoa; phylum Arthropoda; class Insecta; order Diptera; family Tephritidae; genus Bactrocera; species Bactrocera oleae. Next base: position 11,160,470 of record NC_091540.1, on the reverse strand, counting down.
CATTTCCAATACAATACATTACGTTACATATCACCAGATAGTTTCTTTAACTCGCCCTCCATGGTCTTCTTAAATTTGTCTAACAATAACTTTCATAACATGGAAAATATTGGACTGCGTGCAATGCGCAACCTGGAGGTCTTAGATTTGTCTACAAATGGTGTGCGTATGGTCAATACTATGCCATTGAAATCGTTAAACTGGTTAGTCGAGCTTAAAATGGACAACAATCGTATTTGCAAGATTCAAGTGAGTACAAATTAGCTGACTGCTGTGAGTATGACTCGGCTCGAAAAAGTTGGAGTTACTGCAAATCTATTTTAATTAAAAATCTGATTCATTTCTTTTTTTCTTATTAAGGGCGGCCCATTCGAAACCATGCCTCGTCTACGGGTGCTTTCAATGCGTAACAACCAACTGCGCACCATCAAAGAGCGCACCTTCCGAAATTTACGCGGCAATATTGCCATACTTGATGTAGATGGTATGTGTTTATCAATTTCTCGACATTTTAGAAAAAAATTTATTTTTATTGCAAAATTCCAGGCAACCCCATAAATTGCTCTTGTGAAATGCAGTGGCTCTCTGTGTGGCTACAGGAGACAAATTTTCCATATCCTGGCCCGAAATGTCAAGATGGTCGACTGCTACGTGCCTCACGTATGGATCGCAGCCTCTGTGCCGGTTTCGAAGATAGCAATCAACGCCGTGGTTCGGGAAGCGATAACAGTTTCAGCAGCGACAACGCTAACCATTTGCCGCTCTTAAATGAACACGGTGATATTTTCCAACGCGATTTGCAAGAGGAATTCAGCGACGAATGTGAGGAGTATGATATTTCGCCAGGAGAGCGACCTTTGGCTGGTGAGAGTGAATACTTTTACGATCAGTATGTCGACTATACTCCATCGAACGAGACGAACTCATATGTTAGTACAGACGCGCCGATTTCGCACACAAATATAGCAAGTAATTCAGTGCTAAGTACACAGAAGAAACCGCCAATTAGTGCAAACATTGATCTGAACAACACCATACTGAATACCAACTACTTCAAAAGGCAGCCTCAGCCGGCGGGCGCGCAAACCAGTTCACCCTTTACATTCTTTGGCTATCCCATACCGTCGCTGAGTTTGGGACGCTTCTTCGGCGCTGGTCAGCGTGGGCGTAAAGACCGTGGTGAAAAGACTAGCACTACGTCAACTATGCAAAGCACAGCGAGCACCACGGAAAGTGGCTTGACCCCATTATCAGCCACACATCGCATGCATACGCCACACGGCAAGGTGCGTATGTATCAACCGAACAGCGCCGAATTCGAGAAGTATCTAAATCCGCCAGACTCGCAGTATCCGGACGTGTCGGCCAGAAATCGGCACACAACTACAATAGCCGCCAGCACTGATTCCAGCTCTGACGAGACAACAAGTAGTGAAACACCAATCAGCGTCTTTAAAACCGCTTTCCGTGAGCCAACGAGTGTAGAACGTGGTGGTTTTCGTCCAATAATACCGGAGCATGTGGGTGGATTTATGCCCGTGCACGATCCCTCAAAGCGCCGCGGCGTAGTGGAACCCATACCAACGCCAACAAAATATACGACGAAGCATACGGAACGTGATTACATTCCAATGATACCGGTACACGAAGACAATAACCATGGACCATCCAACAGGTTCAGCAATTTAAGACCCACAACTGCACCCTTGCCCACCACGGCCTTAACCACTGCAGAGTCCGCCAGTGAAGAGTTTGAGTCGCAAACCTACTACGTAACCGAAAATCCTACAGAGTTCACCACGCCAGCGCGCCGTATAACGCCACCATACATGGCAACAACTACAACAACAACCGCAATAACTATAACAGACCCAACAACAACACCTACTAGCACACGCTATTTACCACGCACTATAGCGACCATAGCCACAACACCTACACCTTTGCGCACGACAACCATACCTACAAGCATAACAACAACAACTTCTAAAACGCGTGCAACGACTGCAACCCAAACGCCTACATATAATATGGACGATAGTGACACTTTTGACACCGGCGAGATTTACGACGACTTGGAGGCACAATCTGTCGGCATGCTTAAGCCGCCACCACTTCTACAAACCACCACAGCGGAGACTATATTACTAATACCACCGCCGGAGGAGCATGTCGAGCAGATTAAACGTCACTCTTGGGTAATGAAAACGACATCTACAACGCAGGACACTCCAACTAACAGTTACATCGATGCAGCCGGAAGCGGCAGTGACAGCCTGGCAAGCGCCGAACCCCCCACCACTCCACTAACTGTTGCTAATGTTTCTCCGCGACAACCACGCCCATCTGGTGGACGATCCATAATCACCAAAGTACAAACACCGCAATCGCTAAATCAGTATCTACCCACGGCGGAGGAGTACCATCGCACAACACCACACACGCACGGAGACAACACATTTCTCGATCCAAGCGCATTTGGTGATCAGCAGGATCTACTGCAACAGCAATTATTAACAGCTGCGCGTAAAGACGATTATAATGGCCCCGAACCGCTGGACGCAGAATCGGTGGACACTGCGGCGACCGCTTATCAGCAGGTAGAGCGTGCGGAACGAAAAGACGGCATGGATTGGTACTACGAGAGCTTCAAGAAACCGCGGCCCGGTACAGTGGCAGGCAGTAGCTTGCGCAGCAGTGTAGATTTCATGGCGAACGCCGGCGCTGACGGCAATAAATTGAAATATTTCGGTTATGAGATAAATGCATGTAATTTAATGTTCTTATTAAGTTTTTTAGTAATAATTTTTTGAAAACTATTTATTTTTCATTAAGTTTAACGTTTCTCTTGTATCGGAGAGTGTTTATAGTTATGCAAAGATATTGCAATATTGTAAAGAAGAGTTGTAACTTTATCTGCGAATCGAATACTCATGCAAAAACTGCTTATAATTAATGTTCATATTTTATTATTAGCAATATTTGGTAGAAATTGTTTTAATGTTGCAATTATTCATAAAATTATTTAAATATACAATAGTAATAGTAAATTAAATAATAAAAAAAAAAAACAATAACAAATTTATTGAATGTAATACGTACGCATTAGTGAGCATCAGTTTTCGCATAAAATATTGTTTTAAGGGGGAGCGGGGTTAATTTGTGCAAAACAATGCCCATTTTTATGATTTTTTTATGAAACAGTTATAATCTATTTTTAAAAACCAATGGTACAATATAGTATGACATTCAAAGAACATTATGTTAAATTTTCATAGAAAAATATTAGAAAATACGACAATGACGAGTAATGCTGCTGGAGCGTTTTGAAAAAAAGTTAAATTGTGGTGCCCATCATAACTTGATGTTGGCTCATCATATATAAAAAAAGTCAAAATTATATCGTTAGATAAACGCTTTGCCTAGATAATGCTGGAGGGTCTTCGAAACTATAACTTTTATTTTTTATTTATATTAAACTGGAAAATATTAAACAATAAAAAAGCATTTCCGGCTTTACTTCGTAAATTATGTAAAGAATTAGTATCGAAATTCTCAGCAAGATCGGTGCAGTAGTTTCTAAATTATGAGGGGCGCCGACTTTGAAAATAAAAAAAAAATCGATTTAGAAACCCTATTCAGCCCTTAAGTTAAGAAACGCAAGGTCTATAATTATTGATTATACATTTTTCTACTATTTTTGGGTATTTATTTCAAACGACATTTCGCCATTAAAACCAAATTAAAGCCCCTACTACGGTTTTCAACCCAACTGCATTTCGGTTAAAGTTTTGGTTTCAACTCAATCCGTCAAAAAAATGTTGGTTGCAGTGTTGTCGGACTTCTACTTTTTTTTGGTATTACGGACTTCAACTCTGTGCCAGTGATGTTGACTAGAGTATCAAAAAATGTCAGCTGCTAACAAGCAGTTGATGTTAAACATTAATGAATTTATTTATTAAGCATATTAATAGAAAATGGAAATTGGGTAAAAAGAACAATTTCATTTATAATTTCAAACTATTTGAATCAGTTATTATGTACAAATCCATAGTAAGGTGACAAGTTTCTTAAGCTCGTGGAGTAAAATCCCGAAACTGGACGAGACAAGCTACAATTTGGAAATATTAAATTAAAATTAAGGGAAAATGGGAAGTGTTTCGAACATCAAGAGTCAATACAATCTACTACTCCTAGATATATACTTTTTGCGTAAAATTGAATTTTTAAAGCGCTTTGCTCCTCTTCAGTCACTGGTGCTTTATCCACAGGGCACAAATATGGTGTTCATAATATTTAAAAGCAGGTTTTTTAATGACCATATATATATCGTAGATTGCTTCAGCTCAAAGTTAAAATCATTTAAAATGCATTCTCGATAAATACCGGCGGCAGGAAATAGAGATTTTATGATTAACGTTTCTTCATCCCATTTAGTAAAAAAACAATATGATTTCTCATTTTAACAAAAATAACTTTTGAATCTGCAGTAAACATTATTTAAAAGCCATTAATTGTCAATAAAACTTTGGTCTATTGGGTGTTAGGTAGTTCTAATGCATTTAAGCGATCACGAAGGCTTTTTTTCTTATGCCCAACACATCAGTTTTGGCCGCAACAAAATTGTCAACGTAATAAAAAACAAAAGTAAAGTCCATTCCAATTATTATTCACATTTTCGTGAGCAATAACTAACTTAAATTGTTTCGATTTTTCGTTTAAAAATTTTCAGTTGTTTAATTATCTGTCAAATCTTCATTTTTTAAGTTGGCAACATCAATCAAACTGCAATTGAAAATAGTTGAAAATCGTAATACCTAAAAAGAATTAAGTTGATCTGAAGTTGAATTGCTTCAACTTCAATTCAACTGAGTGCAGTTGAAAACCGCAATAGTTGCATAAATTTCAAATCATCTGGCATACCTAAAAAGTGTGTTGTTTTAATTAATTGAAAAATTAAAAGTAAATTGTTATGTGTTCTTTCAATTTGTCATTTTCATATTGTATTTCGCATATATTTTTTACTCATTTTTCATTACTTAATTTCTGTGTGTGCTTAACACCTTATCAGCTATACAATTCAGTCCATATTTTTTTTACAAATTCATAGTGCAATTACACATATGTATTTACATTTTTCAGTCTTTCTCAAATCAATTCGAAGCTTTTCATAACTTTACAACAGCTTTTTGCCGTTTTTTGGTTTAAACTCAAGTTACCTAAAATTTAAACATTTAACATTTACGAACAATACCATTCTCTCTACTGCTAGCTTATAAAATACAAACAAAATATCAATACTTTGGATTTTAGACATAAAATTAGCATTTTGTTGGCGTCTTCCGTGCGTGGAAATTTGTTGGTCACTTCATGGATGAATTTCAGAGCATTTCAAATGGATTATGCAGTAAAGTGTGTGGTTTGCTCAACTAGTGGCATTTCGTCTGGAAAAAAGCAAATAAATATTAATTATAATTAAAATTAAAATAAAAATAAATAACTTGTTCAACACTGCTTCATATGAAAAACTGCTCAGATGGTAGTGCATGTGTATAAAAATTCAGCATTTTAGCTCAGTTTTGGGTATGAAAATGTCATCACTACAGTTTTTCTATACGAAACGCTATATACAAATTAAAAAGATAAATAGAAAATAATATAGTTGGCTATGTATTATATATATTGTATATACAAATGTAAGTTTACCTTCACTCGGTAGCCTGCGCTGTAGTTAACACTCTTCCTTATTCAGCATCTGTAAATAAAACCACTTATTATTATATTATCCACTCACAAAGCATGCACAACAACTAAATCACTGTAAATTACAATTCAGATGGTAGTGCATGTGTATAAAAATTCAGCATTTTAGCTCAGTTGTGGGTATGAAATTGTCATCATATTAATAATTGTTTTTCTCTAAATAACTAAACAGCTACACTGCTTACTTTTTGCCAAATTATAACTAAAAATTTGCCGTATTAACAGCTCTACACGCTTTGTTGTCTGCCTTCTACTTATCGACAGCCTAACAACCCTATAAAAATGGTGTGAAAGTTAGGTTAGTATAAAACTAATGTGACGCTAGTGTCACGCCTAAAATGCTTACTAAGTGCAATTTTGCATATTACTCAATATAATTATATAAAATTGTGCTGCTACTAATTGCCATAATACACAGCAATAGGTCACACTTAATTAATTTATCTCCCAGCAATTCTATCTTTAAACAAGCCGATAATTGTACACTATTGCTTACCTTTTAAGTGAATTCATTACGCAAATTTAAGTAAATTCACTCAATACATTCGATTTTGACAATTTCGCGTATGCCTTGCGCCTTATTGTAGGTTTTTGCTGTTTAATTAAGTTTTAGTTTCCATAAACGCGTAATTCGACGATGCTCTGTTGCGTGCCGCCCAATAGCTGTTCAGTGAAAAGATTTAGTAACCGGAAAGAGACCTAGTGGCAGGCAAATTGTGAATGCAATAATTACTCACCACGTGGTATAGTATGGTTAGTTGTGTATAAAACCAAATGCAACACTGCATGGGTAGAAATTTTAATATTGTGACATATATTACCCGTAGTTAGCGAATTTTTATACCCTGATTAGGGTATATTAAGTTTGCCAGGAAGTTTGTAACTTCCAGAAGGAAACGTCGCAGACCCTATAAAGTACAAACATATATACATATATACATGTTCAGCGCGTTGAACTGAGTCGCTTTAGTCATGTCCGTATGTCTGTCTGTTTATACGCGAACTATTCCCTCAGTGTTTAAGATATCGATCTGAAACTTTGTACACGTACCGTTAATATCGGTTCATTATATCATATAGCTGCCATACAAACTGATCGATTAAAATTTAGGTCTTGTTTGGAATTTTTTTTTTTTTATTTGTGAAGGGTATTCTAGCTTCGGTGCAACTGAAGTTAAGGAGGTATTCTAGTCTAGAGATATGAACTTTAGGTTATTTTTAAAGTGTCGTAAGAAAAAGGCAATCAACATTTTTACTATCGATTTTTTTATCAGTTACTTATTAATGTTACAGGAGTACAGGAAAAAATTAAAAATTTAAAAAACTGGCAGATGATGAAGTGGGGGTCTCAAAAAATTGGCACATGAGCATACCCATGATTTCAACCGGCGATAAAAAAAAAACCCTCCTAGTCATCTAAAATGAAAAAAAAGATTATCAATTTGTAATGATGTCGCAATTGTATGAACTAGCAATAAGTAAAAAATGATAATTTTTGACAAAATGGCAACTGTTTAAAAAAAAACGATTATTTTTATATTTTCGTATTTTTTAAAAATAGTAGAAATTGAAATTTAAGGATAAAGCTAATTCATACTCGAGATAGGTCTATAAAGAAGATTCTGTGAAAATTTCAAGTAAATCGGTCCAGTAGAAATCGTGCGTATCGTATTGAAAAAGACTGGTCTGAGAGAACGCATTTAAGTTTCGCGTAAAGTTTTTTGTTCGATTAGACCCAGCCGAACCGGTTTGAAGGCCGGGTCAGTATAATGTCTATATCTCCGAAAATAATTTAAATTTTCAAAAATCCACTCGTAGACATATGCTTAAATAGTTAAACTTTGAAAATGTGAAAAAAATAGATTTTTACCGTTTTTCATTACGGATTTTTATGTTTTTTGAGTTGCAGTTGCCAGCTAAAATTCAGCTTATTTCGTAAACCTTGAATGAATAACAAAGTTTACAAATTCCCATAGCAAATGCGCCCTCAAAGGATAGGCAAAAATTAAATTAATTAAAATTGTAACATTTATTTAACTCTATAAACTTTCCAACTTAATTTATGGGGGCCTTTTCGGTTTATTATTTTTAAAACGACATATATATATATATAAATATTTTTTGTTATCTACAATTAGCTGTAAGTTTTTATTTCCAGATTGCTTTCGTAGGCCGCAGAGATTATTTATTAATTACAGGCGATAAGCTTATTGACTAATTTACAATTTTCTTTATTAAAAACCTAGTAACTTAAATAATTTTTTGTGCAAATTCTAGGTTTGTATAACAGAACATAAAGTTTAAGGCATTAATACAAAAGCATACTTTTTAGCCTTTTACGAAAGTTGGTTGCAAAATGGTAAACACGCAGACAGAGTATCTTACATACATATTTATGTACAATAAGCTTTCTTTGTACAAACGCTTGATTTGCAATCTTTCATTAAAAAAAAATGATAATAATTAAATAATGCGGTTGTATATATATATATGTACATTTATAAAGATCGTACAGCAGTTGTTTTATGTATAACTTAATGATTATTATATTGCTTTATAAACTAAGATTTCTTAAATTTATGTTTAAATAACGTTAAGTTTTTTACAAATGCTAATGCCGCTTTAAATATAATATAATATTTAAAATTTTTCACGCTTTTTAAAATTACGCTTTGATGCGCAACGTTGCAATATGTCCGATATGTGCGATTTATGTTCGAAAATTTTCATCATCTGACTTTGTGCATCATGAATGCCGTCTACAATAATTTTGCTGCGCTGTATGTTGCCCTGTTAGAGGAAGGAAGTAGAGGTAACAAGCAATAAGTTTCATTATATTCAAATCATATATTAACAATATTAAAAAGTTAAATAAATGTGCGATAAATGTGGTACCTTCAACAATTCGTTAATGCGCTCGGTTTCGGGATTTTTTTCATGTGTCTCCATTTGTTTCAACATATTATTGAGTTGATCAAGTCCATTCGATTCGTTCTCACACTGAAAGAAAATTAAGTAGCATGTGAAATAAACCAACGCGATGTTAACATTATCTCACGTACCAAGTCTTCCATTTGCGAGCTCAAATGGTGGATTTTCCAGCCATTAAGTTTGCCCATAACATTCGTCTGATTGGCCAAATCAATAACTGTGGGCCGGCGTTCTTCGCGCGGTTTAACATCTGTGTAACGCTGAAAATGATTGTTGGCCGTCTTCCAGTTTTGCTTATAAGTCTGTATGATAAGCGAAAAGAGAACATTTAAATATTTTGATATACTTGACAAAATTGACTTCAACTTACATGCAGCAGCGAGAAGTTACGCGGTCGTCGTAATGTAAACTCTGTTGGTTTGGCGTTCTCCTTATTGCCTGTGGTGGGCGGCAGATTGTTATTTTTATGGTTGCCGCTGCTATTATGCACAACATTGGCATTGCTCGCGTTGGTATTAGCGCTACTGCCATCATATTGGTGTGATGCCGCACTGCCAGCAGCGCCAGGCGCCATTGAGCCGTGTACTGGTGCTAACAACATGCCGCCGTTGCCAGTCGCAGTCGACAACTCATAATGACTATTGTTGCCGCTATTATTACTATTACTCATATTGCTGGCGGCAACCCCAGTTGCTGTTGGTGGTGGGAGAGTAAGTGAACTTTGACTATGACTCGAAAGTTGACTGTCATTGCTGTTGGATGAAGAAAGAATGAGAGAGAAATAATTATGATTTGTATTTTATGTTATGCTTCACATTCTTACGTTGAACGTCTGTTTCGCTTGCGCGTCGAACATTCAACGGGCCCACCATTGAGACGAGCAGTACTTGTTGCCAACGGTACATGCAATTGCGGATGATGATCCAGCGAGGAAGTGCGTGAGCTGCTCGGTGTGACAGATATACCGCTCAACAGTACGTTATGTGGTACGTTGACATTTCCATGGTGATTTGCGTACATCTGTAAGAAACATTTTTACGAAAATTTGTTAAAATTAATGCAAATTTTAGCTAATACTTGGAAACAGCAGGCTTACCTCATTGATAGGATTAAAATGTGTGGCTTCGTTTGGCGCTTGTGTAATATGATTTATCATCAACATATTACCATCTTGCATTTGTTGCTCTACGCCCGGTGATGAATTTGCCGATACCGTTGTTGAGCCATCTGATGAAGCAGGAGACTCGCCACGCGCCACACGCTGGCCGCCAATGGCACCACTAGACACTGCGGCCTGCGCACGATCCTTCTTAGCCAATGCCTCCGTTGTCAGTGTGGATGAGGTCGTCGTTTGTGCCGAACCCATTGAGGATGCTGCTGATGATGCCACAGACGTGATGCTGAATGCGCTGCCCACCGAAGAGGCGGCTGGCGAACCCGTTACATTGGTTAGAACGGAGACACCGCTAACATTTCCACTACTATTGCCCATGGAGAGTAATGTAGGTGCAAGATTTTTTGCAGCGCGTATAGGAGAGCCATCTGCATCACGCTTTCGTAGAAAATTGGAAACTACAGTTGAACCTGCACCACCACCTGTCACTTTAATCGACGTTTGCAGCGGTATTACTACATGCTGACCCTGCGCTCCAGTTAATGTTGCCGTGGTTGAGCTATTGCCAACGTGGTGGCCGGCGGAAGCTACTGAAGCTGGTATAATAAGCTGTTGTCCACTGGTAACACCACCGTGTTGCAACAATTGTTGCGTTGCTTGCGACACGGAAATCGAATCAGCCGATATTGTATTGGAGGAACTGGCATTGGCGACACCCTGAGGAGCTGCAGGCAATTGTGCGCTAAAACGCAGCGGCACAGCCTGAATTTGGGAGCCTGCCGCACTGGAAACCGGTATTTGTAATTGACCGATGGAACGTCCTCCTGTTGATGGCACCACAGTAAATGTGGCCGTTGAATTTCCAGCGTGCGAAGCTGCAGATGCAGCGAAGGGTAATGATGAAATTGCCAAATTGGAGGCGGACACCGCATTCACCAATTGATTTTGCGTTATTGGCAAAGTGCTGCTTGTTGCTGTGGTGGTTGTGAGCGATAGGACACCAGTGGACACTTGTACTGAACTAGCAGGCACAGATTCATAATAAATAGTGCCGCCTGGTGGCAAAAACGCACCAGCTGAGGTGGGTATACTGCCGCCACTACCAACACCACCACCACCACCTGCTGCAGTGAGCACTGTAGTATTGTTGCTTGAAGTTGACGAAGCCGCATGTAAATTTGTGGCATGCGTGCGCTGCGCTGTGTTCGCTTGATGTATGTAAACGCTTGATGGTCCGGCGCTGCTTGTTATAATACTTGCGCCACTTGAAACGCTGTTGTTATCCAAATTGCTTGTATTAGATGCACTCATCACTTTTCCCACGGTTATAGCGCCAGCATTCTTCAGTGGTGTTATGGTGCCTGTTAGAATATTACTACCGCGTGTCGTTATGGCTAATGGCAGAACTGTGGTGCCACCACCGGCGCCTGATGAAACAATGTTCTGTGTGGTTAACAGTTGGCCAGCTGCTGCTGCTGCCTGCGAAACGTTCACAAGTTGTGCTGTAGATAGATTTGTAACGCCACCGCAACTTGAAGTGGGCGTAGTTGAAGATAAAGCAGGTGAACAGTTGCCGCCACTAGCGCCACCGCTATTATTACCGCCTAACGTTGATTGTATACTCGTTGTTACGTTCTGTTGTGGCGGTAAATTGACGCCTATTTGCGTAGCATTGCCTCCGCCGGCCGTGGGTAACTTACCCAAACCGAATGGTGTTATGGTCAGTGAAGGTTTAGCAGTCATCGAGACCGGTTGCCGTAGACCAGATACTATTTAGAAAAACATTCAAAACAAATGGTGTGATAAGAGTGCTATATTGCTATTTATGCTCAGTTTACTTAAAATAATAAACACTGCTTTGTTTTTGTAGTTATTGATATAAGTAAATATATTGAATTTGTTGCGATAAAAGTGCGAATAACATTCACATCAGCTTAACTTAAAGCAAATACAATATAACACTTTTGCTGATTCAATGACTTTCATGTGATTGTAATAGTAATAGTTCGTTATATATTAGCTGGATGGATGTCTGAAATCCTTACACTGTCATTTTAGACGATATATAAATATTATTTCAATAAATTTACTGTAAACAAGAAAAAAAAGTTAACTTCGGTTGCATCGAAGCTAGAATACCCTTCACAAAAAAAGTTTTCCATACAAATACTTGATTTTGATCGTTCAGTTTGTATGGCATTTATATGCTTACTGGTCCAATCTGAACAATTGTTTCGAAGATTGAAATGTCAAATTTCATGAAGATATCTGGTCAAATAAATGTTTTTAACACAAAGACTGAATTTTGACCAAACAGTGATTTTGGCAGCTATTAGTTATAATGGACCGAACTAAACAATTTCTTCGGAGTTTGTACTATTGTCTCAAATAATAATATTTTTTTTTACCAACACACTTACCGAGTTTCCCAGTTCCTGATGTATTGACAATGATGGGCTGGAACATGACATTACCCGAAATGCGACCCGTTGAGCCAATTATAGGCTGTGTAGAACTTCCCGGCTGTTGTTGCAACTGAATTATGCGAGTGGTAGGTAAATTCGATGTCGGTATGACGTTGTTGCCAACACCTGTAGTTACGCCACTCATAGTTGTATTGCGTGGCGAATTGCTAGCAGTTGTATTGCCCGACCCCACCACAGAATTAATACCGCTACCGACCACACCACCACTACCGACCGGTTGAATTGTAGAGGTTATATTTGGTGCACGTATACTTATGCTAGTCGTGTTCAACTTGGCGGCGGAGAAAGATTTCGGTATCGGTATTGGGCGTATTTGTCGTGATGTTGTTCCGGCCACGGAAGTACCTGCGCCAGAGAGCTGTGTAGCAACAGCAAGTCGCTGGCCAGCTGCTAGTGTCGGATTGAACTGTTGCGTTTGCTGCGTGTGGGGTTGTGACGTTGCCGCTACATTTGATGAATAAACTAATGTGGCTTGATGTTGGCGTGGTGGCAAAACAGTAGCTAATGTAGCAACGTACGTTTGCTGTTGCTGTGACTGTGACTGACTATGTGCCACTCCAGATGATGGCACTGCTTGTATCGTAGCTATTTAAAAATAATTAAAACAATTTTGTTAGGCAAAAAAAAAAAACATGTAAAGCATTTTTTTCAAACTTACATTGTGCACCTTGACCTTGCTGTGTTTGCGTTTGACCGCCGCCAGCTGTCTGTACAACTGTGGGTGGCGTGCTTGCAAGCACTGTACCGCTAACCGATGTTCCAAGGCCACCGCTAATACCAGTGTTGCTGTAGGCACCACTAGTTGTGGTCATGCCTTGCGCAGTGATTATTCGTTTTTGTGTTGGCTGTGGTATGGTTCTTATAAGTTGCACTTGTCCACCCGTATTAGTTTGCATCCAAGTCGTACTAGTTGCCGGAGAAATTACTGACGTAGCTGGCGATGATGTATTACGATTGACGGTTGTGGCAGTACCCCGCACAAAGCCACCTGCTGCTGTTAGCCCCGTAACTGTTGCACCAGCACCCATTGATCCGGAACCCGGTCCTGTACGTATTGGTGTTACAAGCCTTTGTCCCGAACCCACAGCTGTCATTTGTGTGGCTGTTACACCCGCTCGCGGCAAATATGTTGTTTGCGTGACCGGCCTCGTTACAGTTATAGATGTATTAGACACTGTGCGAGAAGTAACGCCCGTAACCCCCGCTGGTATAGCTGTAATTTGCGTACGACCAACACCTGTGGCACCTTCGAATTGTTTGATCGGTATAATATTGGTGGGCATGACAACACGCACCTGTGTCGATTGTCCGCCACCGCCGATAGTACGTATAGCTGAAGACGATTGTGCTACATTGAGGGCAATAGGTGTTCCGCCAATGGATGTCGCTATAGCTCCACCAGCTGTAGTCATTTTAATACCTCCAGCTGTTGAAACACTGCTGGTCATTATAGTGCTAACGCCACTCACGACGTTACTACCAATTTGTAGGTTGCTACCGCCAGTAGCGCCAGTATTCACCATATTGCCATGTGAAATTTTTGCTGAAACTGGATTAAAAGAAAAAGGATGGATTTGTGCTGTTTTAATAAACTGCAGGGGTGTTTGATGAGTATGGCTTTGACTGTAAGCATGGGTTTGATTGTGTGAATGGGAATGAATATCACTTGTAGGTAAGTGTGCAGTGTGTACGGGTGAATGGATGGGAGGAGTTTGTAAATTATTTGAACATGATTTTGTTGTATAGGGATTGGGTAGTATAGGAAGATTGTGCGTTTGTTGTTGGTGTCTTGCAATTGAAGTTGTTGTAGTCGTAATAGTTGATGTCATTGGTGATTGGATAGCGGACACTGTTGAATGCACTGGTGCCTGATGTTGTTCAATTTGCTGAATGAGGTTAGGTTGTATGAAATGGGTTTTTATGTTTTTTTGTGCTTCTGTGAAAGAATTATACAAGCAAAACAAAGATAACAAGTTGTAGAATTTTGCGTGAAAATTTTTACAATACAACTAATCACATGGAACACTATTTTTGACATTTTAACTCGAATATCGAATGTTACGAAATTGTTAAAATTAATATGTTAAAAATTTCCTATTTTTAATGTAAACAAGAAACACGTTTACTTCGGTTGGCCCGAAACTACCGTACCCTTCACATATACAAAAGATTTCATACAAGAACTTAATTTTGACCGGTCAGTTTCTTTGCCAGCTATATGCTACAGTGGTCCAATCTGAACAATTTTTTCTGGGCTATCACAACAAATAAAAAAGTTTTCCATACAATGACAACATTGTGATTGTTCAATTTGTATGGTAACTAAATGCTGTATTGGTTGAGATCGGCGGTTCCGACAAATGAGCACCTTTATAAGGAGAAAAGGACGCGTGCAAAATTACAAATCGATATCGCAAAAAACTGAACGACTAGTACAGACAGACTGACATAGCTACGGTTTTTATATGGTCTGCGATGTTTCCTTTTGGGTGTTATAAATTTCGTGGCAATTTTAATAAACCTTGTTTAGGGTATAATTATAATTAATACATAAATGGTATGAATGGTATAATACCAATAATAAAATTTTATGTTACAAGTTTTAAATAAATTCTAGAAACAGTATTAAATTTCATATTGATTATTAATTAATAACAAGGATTTGATTTTAGTTTTTTTAGTTCTACAATAACAACAATTTCTTTTAAGGTATAAATATTGTTATGTTCCATTATGAAATTCTATATATTTTTATATGACAACCCAAATTAATATGGGATTTTTCAAGCCACGACACACTGCAACGATAACACAAATTGGAATGGAGAGGAACTACGGGAAAGGGTTTTGGTACAGAAAGCGAGTACACAAGCAAATAATAGACAATAGCAAACGCACACACAAAATATACTATAAAAACTGCGATAAATGAAGGCAATCACAGTATTTCATATATATGCATATAGAGCTAAGAGTACATATTATAACCAAACATGTGTAAATTTGTGTCAAATATGTATATTTATGGCGCTAATCTTACACGCTAATATAAAATTTTTAAACTTCTTGTATGCACTCACCTCCTGTTGTTGGCTGCGTTGATCCCATACCAGCCAAATTGGTGCTTATGGTTCCATTTGAATTTCCACCTCCAGGTCCCCCACCACTTCCAACACCACCACCACCCCCTACACTGCTACCTCCGGGTCCAGGTGCGCCACCACCACCAGTTCCACCACTCGCATCCACCGAACTCATTTTATTTAAAAACGCAGTATATTTATTGATAAAAATGCTAAAACAAATTTTTTGTACTTAAAATATCAATCGCACACACAATACGTTTATCTAAATTCGTACAATACAGGTAGGTACATATATTTTTACGACTATCACTTTAAAATCACCTCGCGGTGGTTTATAAACTCCTACCAACCTTGCTTTTATTTAAACGTCTCAGCAAATGTTAGTTTAACACTATATTTGTTGAATTTTATAATTATCACTGATTACTGAAATCTTAATTGGAAAATTTTAGCTTTTCCCTCGTCTACATACGGTCACTTTTCTATGTGTGTAGTTTGAAAATGTCTGCCGTATACTGAAACGAAACATACAAAGAGGAACGAGTGGTATAAGTGAAATTTGCCAAATGGTGCTACCGGATGGAAGAAGCATGAATTTATATTTATCATTTCCTAACGTTTCGCGTTGAAAGAAAAACGTTAAATCTAAGGAAAAGAAAAAGATCAAAAGATGTTAATAAAACCTATCATAATATATGTTGTTGTGATTGTGAGAAAGCTACCATACCATACTTTTTAACAATAGCAACCTTAATTCACAGTAAATAGTTTTCATTCGATGCATTCGTATCAAAATATTTTGAAATTAAATGACAAAAGAAAGAATTAAATTTACTTTTTCCTAATTTAGAGTCTAAGCTACTACTGGTACTAAATTTTTAAAAGATTTTAGTGTAAGGCTGAGCTGAATATTTCTCGCTAGGATGTAAGTTTTAACATTTTGTTCCAAAAGTTCAAGTTAAACAACTAGAAGAAGTGAGCTATAACTTGGGCATTGTATAAGCTTAGATTTATACAATGAACTTGGGCAACCGGTAATAGAAAGATCTCATACAAATACTGTATTTTGTTCTTTTTTAATAAAAAATGTTGACGTTTCATTTATTTGACATTTTTATTAAACGTAGCTTAATGATTTAAATGAAATTTTTACAACTTCCGCAGCAGTTAACCGTTACCACTGCTGACGGGAGTTGTCTCCTCGTCTCACATGGGTGGTGGCGGTACAGGTAATACACCCATTGGAGGTGGTGGTGGTACCCCATTGAACATATGGTGAGGGCGCGGCGGTCCCGGCATCGGGAAACCACCCGCGGGGCCAAGACCGCGATGCATTTGCGGTGGAGGAGGTGGTATAATTTTTGGTTCGAATTTAAAGGAGAATTGTAGAAAAAATTGCTTTGTGTCACGATTCCAATGTGTCCAAAATTTACCCTCGGTTTTTTCCACTTCTCGAGATGGCACCTTAAAAGCAATCGTTTCATATGGCTCTGCAGCGAATAACAAATATTGCCATTTACGATCTGGAGGTTCTATTTTTTGTTCATAAGCTGACATGAAGCGATGACGTGGTATGATTCCTTCAGTGATCTCAGGATAATCAATTTGGAATAGTAAAGATTGCTGACCATTACTAGGATCACGTTGTTTAGTCACGCGGTAGCCTGGACGACCAATTTTAACAAATTTTTTTGGTTCAACTCGAGGTTTCTCCGGTGCAAGCATGGACGGCGCCTCCTTAGCTTCTTTTGCTGCTCGCCGTGCCAAGTTTTCTTGATGTTTCTTTCCTTGCGTATGTGCCAAATAACTTCCTTCATTATTGTGAAGTGTTAGACAAAGTTTACATTCATATGAACCCAAATGATTCTTCATAAAATATGGATCCTTATTCAGGTCAATTGTTTCCAAAGCTTTATAAGAAAAATAAGTATATAAGTAATCAACAAAAGCATAGTGGATAACATACCAAGCTGTCGTAGTCGCTCTTTGCGGTCACGGTTTGTTTCCGACCAAGAAGCAACTCCACCGCTGCCGGTTTTGCCACCGGCTCTATTTTGAAAATCCATTTTCTAGGCTGGTGCACAGTAATAAAAATACTTCTATATTTTATTAAAAAGTAATAACATTAATTTAATGTGTCTCGTTTGTGTAGTTTGACATTTTACAATATGTCGAAAATAGTGATGAAAATGTCATTGAATGTTTCGTTCCATTCTTTATGACAGTTCAACGGCAATGCCGGACTGATTTACTCAAGTTAGGTAGTAAAAATGTTTAACCATTGAAATCAATCGAATAATACAAAATAAATATTGGTGAGCTAGTAGCTAAATGTACAAATATACTATTCTGCATTTTTGATTTCTTTGTTTACTGAGACTAGTTCATTGTATATACAACAAATTTTTAAATATTTTCTGGAAACAAAATTTATGTATGCACCCTGTGTTATGGCCCATGCTTAAACATTTTCGCCGTAATTTGTGACATTAGCCAGAATTTCTCAATAGACAGCAGACAACGAGGTGCGCGATAAAACCTTTAAAAGTTAATTAATTAAGATGTTAAATATCGTCTTGTGCATACTGAATTAAATACAAAATTGTTAAACGGATCTAATTTATTGATGTGTTTAATTTTTATAGTTTAAGAGGAACGTGCATTTCATTAATTTCTATTCTCGTGTTTTCCTCGAAACCTAGATGAAATATTACTACAAGTGAAGTGGTCAAAAACGCGTATTTGTTTGATGCATGAAGCTGATGTAATATATATGTATAATGAAAAAATAAAAGTTGAAAAAAGTGGTTTAATAGTTAAATATGAGTGATAGTGAGTCGCTAAAAAGTAATGCAACAACAAATTTAGCTGTTGCAGTGAGCAGTGTGATTACTATGGATAGCCAAGCAGCAACAAATTCTAAGCAGACTGCTGATAGTACCACTGAATATGTTAGCACCAAAAATGATCAATTATCCGTCATGTCAACAACAAATGATGATGAAAGGGCAATAAATTCTGTGAGCGAAAGTCAAGCTCAAAAGCCTAATACCGTTAAGGAATTGAGTCAGACCCATGATTCTACTTCCTTAATGGATTCAACAGTCTCTAACCAAAGTCAAAATTCTAACAGTAGCAAACGTGTCATACGCAAAATTATGGTAATTGATCCAAAAAAATTGCAACAGGCTGGTTTAGATCGCAAATTGGCCGAAGCAATAGGAAGACACAAGCTAAAGGTATTGGCCAAGGAACAGAAGAAACGTGTACAAGATTGGGATTCGCATAAGTTGCAACGAAATGAGGCATCCGAACCAGCTAATAAACCAATGCAAACCGAAGTTTCGTCATTAACGGCAACGTCTGCACAAGCTGCCGTTCCAGCAACTGTAACTACAACATGCACTGCAACAAGCACATCAACGCCAAATACAACTAATGCAACACCACAAATATTTTCTCCAATAAAACCACTGGAATCATTTAAAAATTGTCTATTAGTACCATCTGCATCGGAAAAATTGGTTACTCAAAAAATCAATGTGACGCCTATTAATAAAACAATTACGGCTACCACGGGTAAGTGAGGTCTTCATAATACATATCAAAAGCCAACATGCCACAAAAAATTGTTGAGTCCTTAAAACTAATAAATTTAGTATTTAGATTTAAAATCTATAGTATGTCAAACATTTAGCCACAATATATTTCATGCTTGCTTGGTTGAGTAGTTAGTGTTGTTGTTCGTGAAATTGTAGGTCGCAAGTTCGAGGCGTGGTTGCGTTTCAGCTTTACCGTAGTAGTTACCTACACATTTTTTATTCGTTTTTTATATATCATCATATAGGTTTTATGACGGAAAATTGTGTAAGAAAGTGCAAAGTGCGTTTGCTTACTTTCTGAACAGCTGTGCCAGTGACGAATTTATGAAATTACTGTCACCGTCGCAGCATTCACAAAAAATATTGTTTTATTGCTACAACAATAAAAAAAACACTTTTTCCATTTGTTTTTAATAAATTGTCATTAAAAATGATAAACATTTTGAATAAACCTTAAAATAACAAATAGTATTTAGGTTTTAAATAACTATCTATAAATGTATGTGTAGATTTAACCATGTTGCCACAGTAAGTACATGACATTGATATATTTTATGTTTAAAATGAACAAATAAAATGTAAACATTTTTTTTTATTAATTCACTTTCAAAATAATTGCTACAAATGAAGCATTCGGTCCAAAACTTTGGCATGCTTTGCTGGCTTAGGTATGAAATGTGGGAGTGAAAATAACAGCGACGGTGTTAGGGGTCATAGTTCGAATCCTGTTTATGGGTAGTTAAATATTAAAGATGTGGTTTATATTTTCTATAATATTTTTATTCGCTAAAATAGCAGTAAATGTGAAATTAAATAAAGCGAGTTAAAAATGTATGTGTATATATGTATCAGATTAGACTATTATTACAAAATGTAAATAATTCGTACATATATACAAAAATGTGTATTGATTTCCTAAACTACATATATTATATTTGCAAATAACGCTAATACAAAAATTAGTAAATAAACTGAAACTATACTTGAGTGTCTTTAAATAAGCCCAAATAATATTTTACAGCTTCCAAGTCGCCTAACGTTGAACGGAAAGTTTTTGTCACACCAAAGATAACCATAACGCGTCCCGGCGAAGAACCTCATACAGTACGAATAGTACCCGAGCACCGCTTAGAGAATGTGAAATATATATTGCAATGTAAGATTTTGAAACGGCAACAGTTGGCAGCTGTACAGGCTCCGCAATCACCACAATCGCCACAAATTGCAAGCATATCACCATCACAACATACGCCAACAACAACAGAAATGTCCTGGATTGAGCCTAAAGTAGAAATGGAAGAGTTTATAAACATACCCAAAGACCAACAACCGAAAAAACCATCACCAGCTAAAACTCGCCAAGATGTAGCACGTGTACTCGATTTTAGTGCAGATACTGCTACTGCAAGTGCAACAACTGTGTCGACTCCCAACGCCAATGAGCATAAAGTAGAAAAGGTCATCACTAATAGTTCAGTACACATAAGAAATTACACTTTAAATGCACGCAAAGAGTCGCCCACAAAGGAGGAAACTGTTGGTACACGTGCTGTTGATGTTGCACGTTTGGTTGCGCGCATTAATAATGTAACAATGCGTAAAAACCCTGTACAAACTCCAGACAAGCCACTTAATACAATGGAAATACCTAAAGCCACTATACGTTGCAAGAAACTACCGGTACAGAACAACCATAAAAACGTGTCTAATAGAGATAATGCAAATATCACAAAACAATTGCAAGAACCAAGAGAGAAAGCCAAAGCTTTGCCGTTAGTAATAGACAAAAATATAGGTCCAACCAACGAAGAAAAAATAGTAAAAACAGTCAATAAAGATCCATTAGAGCAGCCAACACAAGCGTTGAACGATAAAGCCACTACTGATGACGCGCTTGACAACCAAAACAGTGACCAGTCACAATTTAACAATTTTCCGTTATTTTCTCCATTAAAAAAACCATTTCCTGTCGTTACACACTCGCAAGATTTACCTCTACCAAAAATTTCCACATTCAAAACACCGTTTCCTACAACGTTGATTAAAGTAGGTCAAATGGGTCCGGCCCAGGGCGATACCACAGAACCAACAAGCGATAATTTCTTAAAAAATACATATTTCGTAACACCTGCTGTTTCCATACCTGTAACACAAACTCCCAAAAGTCTGATTGTATTGGAGAATAAAGTTTTATCACAAGATGAAAAGATTGATCTAACGGCATTAGGCTTTGGTACACCGAAAATAAAGTCAACTACAGGCGTAACAATGGAAGCAAATGAAACTAAAGCTACTACACGCATTGCGCAGAAAGCGGCACAAATTTCTCAAACGCAAATCGTGTCCATCACGCCTTCACCCGTTAAAAATGTGTTGCCACAGAAAGGCGCTAAACTCAACAATCGCACGATTGTATCGATGGATAAACTGAAGTTGTCTTCGGATAAGATAGCTGAGCTTGTTAAGGCGATACAATTAAAAAACGCAAATTCATCGAAGCACTTTCTTGTCGTTCGTAAAGCTGAAAATGTGGTTAAGCCAAGTGAAAACGTGCGAGTGTTGAGTAAAAGCAACATAAATGATGCTAGTAGCTCCCAAACATGTCCAACGGTGACACAACCAGCAGAAAATTCAGCAAGCGTAGACTTGCCAGTGCTTTGCAATAACACAATTTCAATAGAAAAACCAACCGTAACTCCAAAAACTCCAATCCCAAACATTCCCGTGTCACAGTTATCAGAAATTTATAAAAGCAATGCACAGCAAGTGCTTTCAACTCCTACAGATAAAGATTTTGTAACTACAACTGCAGCAGTTTCCGCACCTACTATTTACCAGGCGCCTAAAAATGTTGTAGTTTCACAATTCAAAAATCCTTTGCCACCAAATCCACAGAAATTAATCGGCTCAAATCAAAATCCACACAATAAATCTGCTGTTTGTGTGCTGGACAGTGGCGATGAATCAGACTCGCCGATATCAGCTGTTGACTTCATTGCTTCGTTGGCAGCTGAAAACCCTATAACTGAGGATATGAAACTCGAACTCTCACCGGAAGAGCTCAATTTGAATGCTTCATTCGCAATGAATTTTTCACCTCTTCGCATTCCATATAGGGATAGAACAGAGAGCTTAAAGGGTGAACTAATTGAGCAGGATGTATTCGAAGATTGTAATGTGCCAAATGCTGAAACATTGTCCGAGTTATTTGAACCCGAAATGGCTTCCGATGACGTGCAAATCGGTAAAATCATAACTATCAGTGAAGAGAATATTCTCAACGCTGTCGCTGCCTCAACCAAATTAGATATCAATAATGAACAAACAAATATCGGCACACAAGAAGTATTTAAACTTACGAAGAGTACTGAACGCCTCGACACTATGCAAGAGGAATCACAAGTGAATAATTTGGAAAATGTTAATAATCTCGACATTGTCCAAACTGATAGCTTAACTGAATCGACAGTTGGTCCAATTATAGTTAAAAATCTTGAAATTGAAGCAATAGATAACTCTGCAGATATTGGAGAAATCAATAAAACTCTTGGCGCTGAAGTTCCAGATACCAGTCAAATTCAAATATTACCCACCGAGGGTGAAGCGTTGGTCCAAAACAGCACGACGGTAGAGGAAGGTGCTATTGACGCTGACAAAACTGATTTGTGCAAAATATCGGAGGAACCGGCTACTGCCAACACAGCAGAGACTAGTCAAACAACAGCAGCAATACCGGATGTTATAAATGTGGGTGACAAAAATACCGAAACCGTCGAAGTCAATGCAAATGTTAGCCTAATAAAAGTGGATAAAGTGCTCAGTCCACAAAAGCCCAACGCTTTGACTGCAAGTGAAGAAGAGCTAAAGGAAACAACTAACACAGAAATAGTCGCAAAAAATACTAAAAACGAAACCGAATCTCCAGTCATGACAGCAGAAAGCTCCATATTGACTGGGGAGCCTACCAGTCACTTGAATAATGACAAGATTGTTGTCTCCGGTGAAAATGTGACGCCTGCTGGTGGAGAAAATTCAAAAGCTGTGCCAAGACGATTACCACGCTTTAAGAAAGGCAAAATCAATTTAGTGCAACGTAAGAAGACAACGTCAAGTGCATCGGTAAAGAAACAGGAAACAAAATCGCTATCTGAAAATAGCAACGAAGCAACTTCAGATCAAGATCTAAATGAGAAAAAAACTACTATAGAAGAGACGGCTGTGACATCTAAGTTGTGCCGACAGACAGATGAAGGGGTAGAAAAGACTAATGAAGATAAAAAACTAAATGAGCAAGAAGCTGCGATAGCACAGATCGCTGCCACATCTAATTTTGCTAGGGAAGGGAAAAGGAAATCAGAGACATTATCGCACAATTTGACTGCAAAGGTTGAAGTAAATAAAAGTGTAATTACCGAACATGTGCTAGTTACCGAGTGTACTAACGGGTTATCTACACCGGAAAGTGAGCGCGCAACTAATGAAGTTGTCGTGTCAGAAATTGCTGTGCCACATACAACAACTGCTAACGAATCGCCATTAAAATCAGACGAACTAAAGCGCAAAACTGAGATAATAACCAATAGTTCGGTTATTCGGCATTCACCTAAAATACTTAAGCGAAAATCCGTTGGTTCTGATACCAAATCCCATATATTATGCGATGTACCAATTGAACAAGCTTCTTCTACTACTAATCTTCTGCTGAGTGTTGTAAAGGCTCCAACAGCGGAAACTAAATTAACGCCGGCGAAAAATCCATTTAAGAAGACTAAAATAGAAGCGGATGCTGATCAACAAACCAAAAAAGGCATACAGAATCTTTTGACTAAATTTAATAAAGAGCCCAATTCCAGCGAGGCTGAAAAACTTAGCTCTGATAACACAATCGTAAAACAGCGGGAAATAGTGGAGGCAGGAGGTAACTTAGAGAAAAATCACACTCAAGCGAAGCTACAGAAAAGTTGTGCGCAAAAGACTGATCAACTTAGCAACACTTCAGAAAAGAAGCCGCAACCCAATACAGCGAATTTTGAAGTCTCAACAAATTCCGCAATAACTGAGGCAGAAGAACTTCAAGAAACTTCAAAAACCTGTGATATTTTACATGTGATAACCGAAGAAAAGCTAATGGAACAAAATTTCGATGAAAAGGTGGCGAAAGCAAACACTCCATCAACTGAAGATGCTGAAAAGCCTGGAAAAATAAAAATTGATTTTCTCGGATTCAATCATAATTCTCCAAGTACACATAATATTGAAAGTAATCTGAAACAAATACTCACAATAACCACCAGTGCTGAAAAAACAAAAACACGTGAAGTAGACCACAGCACTGCGGAGCGTGAGAGTCCACACGTTGCGCTAAGCGATAGCTCGGTAAAAAGCTCAATGACTACTGGTAAGACTACGACGAGAAAGTCAAACATTGTATCAAGGCGAAAGCCAACGAATCGACGTAGTGTGCCCTTAAAGAAGCGTTGGGGAGTTTTACATGAATCAGATGATGACATAAATATAACCGATGACACATCGCCGGCGGACGATGACGAAGAAGAAGATGATGAACCTAGCTCTCAAGCACCAAGTCAATCTAAAGAGTCGGACAAAAATATGAACAAAATTAAAACTCATACAAGTGATAGCGAGAAAGGGAAAACCATGGACAGGGAAGAAGAGAAGGAAAGCTCAATAAAAGGTGGAATAGTACTGCCTACCGATGTAACAGACACAAGGATTTCTGACAGCAAGAAACGTAATAGATTTTCCGAAGATAGTATAGATACCGTAGCACATGCAACTGACGCTGATACTGTAGCTGAGAAAACTAATCCTAAAGCTTTACAAGCACCAAGTAAGAAAGTACGCTTTGATGCAAAACTTGAAAATATATCTGCATCGAATTCTACTCAAAGCATCGCTGAACTAACTGTGAAGCCACCAGCAAATGTCTCGAAATCGGCATCAACCTTGGAAGACACTGCTGTAAATGAAGTCACAAATGATAAGAATGAAGGAGGTACTTCTGAGAATATAGTCGAAAGGAAAGCAGTGGATAGTGAAGAATCTTGCGCGCTTGAAAGGCGTTCAAAAACACTTGACGTGAAGGAACCAGTTATCAACGAAGCTGGAAACGTAGCTGTGCAACCCAAGTCAGGAAAAAAGCGAGGCAGGAAACCAAAAATTAATGCTGTCACTGCAACAACGTTAAGCGTGCTAACTGAAAGTGAACCTGCCGAATCGATGGACAAGACAGTCGATTGTTCAATGAATGAGTGTGTGAAAACGGAGATTAATGAAAGTAGAAAACTTGCTGTGGAAAAGGTGAAAGATGCTGATTTGAGTACATTCGCACCACAAGAGTTTGCAACGTCAACACCATTGGCGCAAACAGCACCGGAAGTCGGCAACACAAAACGCGGAAGAAAGCGCAAATTGCCAGTTGAAACTGTTGCAGAAGATAAGAATGAAACAGTGAACGATGAGGAAAGTACGCCAGTAGTGCGTAAAAAGCGTGGACGAAAACCAAAGTCAGCGCTTCTAAATGAAACCGAAGTTATGATTTATAACGATGTTTCGGAAGCGGAGAAAGCTGTTGACATAACGCAAGAAAGTTGCCAGCAAGATTTAAACGCGACGCTACTAAATTCGAGTATAAACATAACTGAAATTATGAATGCGAGCCAAGCAAAAACTGAGTTTGAGACACCTATAAAAATACCAAAAAAACGTGGACGGAAGCCGAAAGCGCTCTTGGCCACGCCTGACAGCTCAGCGCAGTGCGCATCGCCCAAACCAAACGAAAAACAGCAAGGTAGAAGAGCAAAAGTGATAGATCTAGAAACACGCGGCAATTTTAATGAACGTCTATTGTTGATAACGAATCGTTCGCAACTCGATACCGACGAAGTGCTCACTGCACTCACTGTAACGAAAACTGCGAAAAAAACTTTGATACAATGTGGACTATGCTTGCAACAAATGCAACGCGATACCTGGGTGAAACATTTGGCCACGCATTATGGTGTTGGCTGGATAGTGGGTGAAATGACGCCAATTGTGAGTACAAAAAAGTGTTAATATATATGAATTTTAATTGAGTGTAAAACAAATTTTGCAGAATGTGACGATCCGCAATGAAGTGCTGAAGGTCATGACAGCTTTTCTGAAAGCAAACGTTGGCAAATATCCGCTGACCTGTCGCATGTGTCAACGCACCTATCGCTCAGCTTTGGGCACGCTGCTACACATAGAAATCTGCGGTGCTACGGACACGCGCACACCCTGTGATTACTGTAAAAAAGAATACTCGAAATTTAGCGTTGTAAGTCATATGCGTTCGTGTAGCAAACGTTTAGGGGACGAAGAGCTTAACGAGACTGCAACAGAGGCTAAAGCAGGCGCAGATGAGAACAAAGAAGCCGTTTTGAACAATGTGGGACGTTTGAAACGAGCTTCGGTGCAAAAGTAAGTTATGTTATGTAAAGATTTATAAGCTTTATACTCATTCGCTATATTTATTAATTATCATATTTCACATGTAATTCTTAAAGGGCGGAAAAAATGCTGAAAGCTCTCAAAGACTCACAAAGTACTGGAATATTTTGCACCAAAGATGCCAAAAACGTGAGTAGTCCACGCTGTATATATTTGCAATGTGGTTGTTTCTAAACTTTGCAGTTAATCTTTGATTTGTAGCACGTTGAGTTTGTTGAAGCTGAAAAAATTATGGAAACGGTCGCGAAAAATCTAGAAACAACGGGCTCAGCTGAATGTCCAGCACAAGGTTGTAAATTCACAGCAAAGGATTTAGGCGCCATAAAAGAACATTTTGCAAGCTGTGACTTAAAGGAAACCGTTTCGAAAGGTGTTTATATCTGTAAGCTCTGTGCGAAAACGACGAAATTCTATCGTTGCACGAAATATGTGATAAAACATATTTTACAACAGCATAAGAGTATAGAAGTCGATCAAGATTTCGAGGGCGATAATTCGGATTGCGGAATTAAAACTGATGATGAATCGAGCGGTGAAGATGATGATGTGTCTTCTGGTGTGGATTCGGATGAAGAGAATAATGCTAATAATAATGAGAGTGATAGTTCCTCCGGGGAGGCAGCAGTGCGAAAGAAAAAGACTGTTAAGAAGAAGACAACAACTGCTTGGTCAAATTCAATAAGCGCGGACAGACGTAAGTGTGGTTAATTTGATCTTGAAATAAAGTGAATGAATTAATGTTTTTTTCTTTTTTTTAAACCATACAGTGCATCCACCGAGGGAACCGGATTATAGTGGCACTGCTCGACTCTTGTGGAAAGAATTGTAAGTTCTTATATACTCGTTTTTATACCCTGAACGGGATATATTAGGTTTGCCACGAAGTTTGTAACACCCAGTAGGAAACGTCAAAGACCCTATAAAATATATACATAAATGATCAGCATGATGAGCTGAGTTGATTTATATCGAAATCAAGTTCTTGCTAAAAACCGTTGTATATGTGAAGGGTATTATAGCTACGCTGCAACCGAAGTTAACGTTTTTTCTTGTTATTTTATAACTTCTTAAATATTATCCATTATATTATATATTTACAGTGTTACGCAAAATTATAGCACAGCGCCGTTATTTAGTGACGTCAACGTTAAGTACACGATTTGCGCACGCAGCGAGTATGAGAATTATATACCGGCTACGGCAACTTCCATGAAGTTCAATTACAATTCCGACTTAAAACTTTGCAAATCGGCACCGCATACAAGTTTTGGCAAAGGAGAGAACGATTTGAAATGGTCGCAGTTGCAACGTTTAGAGACGACCTCGGTGAAGAGTAAGTAGTAAATAAAATATTTTATTGCTATCGCAATCATTAAAAAATATGTAACACTGCAGATGAACAATTCACTTTTCTGGGCGAAGCTATAAAAACTGTGACCTGGTTGCCGTTACCTACGGACATTAAGGAGCAATATCTGCTCATTAGCACACGACGTGCATATACGCGTTTCAAGGGTCCGAAAATAGGCAACACATTACTTTGGCTGTACAAAGTCACATCAGCAGACACGTCGAAGTCATGCGACTTACAGCTACAATACGCCATTAATATAACCGATGCGCCTGTGCATTGCTTGGCATTTTTACCTAGCGGTGGTTATGATGCGCATGCCAATCGTCTAGGTTTGTTGGCTGTGGGCACAGCAAAAAATACCATTAAGGTTTATGCGTTGCCTTTGTGTGTTGAAAATGAGCGGCTAAGTGAAGAAACAGCTGAGACTCACTTAGAAAATTTTACAACGCTGCAATTGGAGCCAGTTTGGTTGCTGGCAATAGATCTCTCCAAAAAAGACTTGAGCCAACATCCGTTTGTTGACACACAATGCACGGCGCTGTGTTGGTCCGAGGTAAGCAAATGCAATTCACAACTAAGTTCAGTTATTTTAAATTATTTTCTTTAAAAATTTAGTTTGCTGAGCATATGCATATATTTGCGGGCTTCGCAAACGGTTGTGTCGCTTATTGGGATGTTAGCAGCGTTAGCAATATAAATCGTTTCATTATCGATGGCCTGCCGCATTATGTGCCACTCAATTTCTTTTACACGCGCGAGAAGAATGTTCGAGGTAATTTGTGCTGCTATAAAAATAAAAATAAAAAATTTGCAAAAAACTTAGCATTATTTCAACGCTTTCAGCCATGGCGTTGCATTATGACAGCTCAGGCGTGCGTGTGATTGCCGTGATTGTGGCCAGACGCTTGTTGATTTTGTACGATCTATACCACTTCAGTCGTCCGTTCATTTTAAAGGAGGAAATCACAAAAAATGAGGGTACCGACTTGGAATGGTCGCCCATCTGGCAATCGCTAGCGATCTCAATGGGCGATTCATTGCCCAACAGTGAGTATACATATATATTGCAGAAAATGCATATAAACATTATTATTTATATATAATATCTACACATAGATGGTCGCTGCGTATTTGCTGTAAATCCGTCGAATATTGTTTTCAAAAATGAGACAATCGACAAAATGAACGCTGGCGTCAATAAAATTCATTACAACCCCTTACAGAATGTACTCGTCAATGCCACCGATAATGGTGATGTGGTGCTCTTGGATTTACGCGAGATGCATTTAAAAGAAATACTGCGCGATTCGATGCGTAGTTCTCAAGCAGTGGGCATAATGGATATGAAATGCTTAAACGGTACGGATATACCGAAATTCGATGCAAAATCTACGACAGCGGATTGGAGTTTCATCGAAGAGAATTGCAATGAGAAATATGGACTAGTATTCGGTCCAGTAACGAGGGTGTGTATTTTAAATATAGGCGCATACACATTTCAGTATATTATAACGCTTTTCTATTTTTAGATTGATAAAAGTCTCAAAGCGCAATATCTCAGCGAGCAACGTCGTGTGCCTGTAAATTTAACAACTTGTACGCGTATAAATACTATACAGTGTAATATCAATAATCACGGCAAACACTTGGTGGCTGCTGGCTACGAAAATGGATTTCTACGCATATTCCACATGGATCGCAAATCTTTTTTCTACTAAACAGTAAATGGTTTTCTCATAAGTGTAATCCCGAATTTATGTATATGGTAAATGCTAATGCATATAAATAAGCTAATGAACGCCGTGTTGTAGTGCACGCAAAAAGAGTTGCGTTTTCCACGACAATCGTGTTTACGTAACCGTAATGGATACATATTTTTAGCCGATAAAGAACGCAAAACTCAGCAGTATGCCTCATAAATATTTGTGTAATGTTTTTGAATGCTACACAACGTAAAGAAATTGGATATGCTGCATGCACCGAAATTTTTTTTCCTATAACGTTCTCCCCTCGGCAGACGTTGGCGAATCGCCGAACGGTTTTCACTTCATGCTATCAAATGGTATTCGGCGCATTTATTTAAAATGGCAGCACTGGCAGCTGCACTTTAGCCATTTATTTGGCAGCGTGCTAAGCGTTAATTATGCATATACCGTTATGTAGCTAAATAATGTGGTATTTAGTAACTTATATATAAATTTACATATTAACATTAGCAGTGCAGCATCACGCGGGTTGTAGATAGTTTTTTGAATAATATGCAGTAACTATAAACCCTATATATACATATATATTATATATATGAGATGTATTTATCTATGTAATATATTGTTCACATAAATTAAATTATATTTGTTGAATTTAAAGTCAATAATCCTGTTACACTTTAATTTTTTAGTTATTTTTAAAAACTTCCTGTGGTAACGTGATCCCTTGAATTATTGAATTGAAAAGTTCTATGTATTTGGTTACAAATTAATCATAATTTATTTTTATTTTAAAATATTTCTAAATACATTGCTAAGCTAAGATTATTTATCTATGTTATATGCTTTTGCTTGAATTACTAAAGTGTATTTAATGCTGAAAATAAGGAATATATATAGATGTTTTATACAAACTAATACACACTTACGAATATATAAATATTGTTTGAAATAAATTCCAAAAAATTATCAATACAAAATAAAATACTGATTTTATTTTTTTTTGTTCCTTTTTTGTGGGTTTTATTCGGCAGGCGGCGCTTCTTCTAGCGGTGCCTCTGCCGGCGCTTCCGTGTGTGCCTCTGATTCTGCTGGTAGTTCAGACTGCGCTACTTCACCGCCGCCACCAACATCAGTGTGCTCTGCAGTTGGTGCAGTTTCCTCAGCTGTTGTTGCTGGTGCTGCTTCGCCATCTGCTGGCGCAGCAATGCTGCCTTCACGTGGCGCTTCATCAACCTCTCCAGCTGCTGGTGGCGGTGGTTCGCCATCCGTTGGTAGCGCTTCGCCTAATTGTGTTTCTGTTACAACTACCTCTTCCCCTTCAGGTGCAGTTGTTGGTCGACTTTCACCGCTTTCTTCAGTACTAGTTGCAGGCGCTTGCTCCGCGTTTTCATTCTTGACGTTATGTAGTGATGAACGCTTCTGCAAGGCGTATATGATAAAATCTAATGTAATAGGCAACACATAGAATTTTTGCTAGCTTTTTACCTTCTTCTTCTTCGGTTTTACAAATTGATTTTCGGCCATTTCGAGTGCCTCTTGTTCGGCTGTTTTGTAACTCTCTGGGAAGAATTTAAGCGCCTCCTCATGTCCAATCACAGCGTCCGGACTAACATAGCTCGGTCCATATGTGGCCAACGAAAGCATTGTATGTGATGTTTGCTTGTTAACCTTGAATACAATTTTGTCCGTGCTGTGGAATGTAGAAAAATAAAAGTTACCGCACTGCGAGCTGGTGAATTGCACTCAAAACGCGTATACAGTGAGTTTCACATACGCTGGCTAAAATGCATGTTGGTACGCTTGCATTACTTACGGATTTTGTGGCAAATCGGAATATTTCGTTGCTGAATTCGCGATCAGCTTAGCATCTACAGCTTCGTCGCTTGTAAAGAAGCCATAACGCGGCACATCGTCCTTCAGTCGCTCCATTACGCTTATCAAATCGCGTTTCTTATACGCGTCAAAAGCCATAATGATATGTGGCGGCTCTGGCGCTGGGTCGGGCGGTAGGAAACCGGATGTTTGTTGACGGAAGAATACGTAAATGAGTGCCGCATGCGTGCGCGCATTACCCGCTACCCAAATTGGTGGTATGCGTATGATTTTCTTACGATATCGTTTTTTAACAATAATTTCGACCTCTGGCTCAGGTTCGGCTTCGTCTTCCGCTTCTTCGCCGTCATCTAAATCGAAATCGAGATCAAATGGCTCCATTTGTAGATCTGGCATTTCGGGGCCTTCGCCAGCTTCTCCTCCTTCACCACCTTCATCACCTTCACTGCCCTCTTCGCCTTCCTCTTCTTCACCTTCAACGGGCTCGGCTGCTGCTGCAACTGCAGGCGTTGGTAATTCTTCTTTTTTCAAATGCGCTTTTTTGGACGCAGGTGGTGGCTCCGGTTCCGGTTCTGGTTCTTCTTCCCATTCTTCACCCTCTGCGAAAGTAGTACAAGCAAAAATAAGAAAAACCTTATGACACTGTAATATTATTAACCTTGTAATTCAATTTCAATTGTCAAATCCATCGGTACTATAATTGGTGGATGCACAATATCCTCTTCAGTAAGATCGTCCACTTCATGGCGTTCCTTTGTCAATTCATGCGCATATTTGTTCAATACCTCTGGTATGGGTCGACGATCATCTTCTGGCATTTTCCAAAAGCACATCATCAAATCCTTTTGATCTAATTGCTCAAGCACATCTTCGGACAAGGGATTGGGACAGGCATAGTTCACCACATCGAAATCGGCACGACTCACATTGATAACGCGTCGATCTTTACACTGTAATTTCATGTTTTCGGCCGGCTCGAGCAGCTTCTTGTACATATCGCGATTAACTTGCGGCCCAAAAACAGTCACACCCATATCGGGTATGTTCTCGATTATTGTGTCTGTCATCATATTCAAATAATCATGTCGTTTTTTCTTCTTCGCCGCCTTCTCCTTATTTATCGCCTCTGTTTGCGTATCCAATTTTATTTTGCGACGCCGCTCCTCCTCCGGCTGTAGCTCGGTAATATCATAGAACGTGCGTGGCTTATTTAGCAATTCGAGTTCTTGAGCTATCAGTTTCATGAGCTTCGGTGTGTTAGAGCCGAATAACAGATTTGTGGCTTTGCCTTTCTGTAAAGTGGACAAAAATGATACGGTAATATTATCTGCATGAAAGTGAGTAACGGTATTAAAGCCTAGCATAACTGCATTACTTCTATTGCTCCGGCTAACATGGTTATTTCTATCTAAATTTTTTATGAACTGAATTTTTTACACTTACAGTAACGAACATCCATGTTGGTTCGCTTTTCTTGCAGAAACGCTTCAAGTAAGAGATCGTATCCGCTTTGCACTTAAAAAAAAAGAAACGAAAAATTTACTGTAAATTACTTAGTGGAAATTTCCAACTTACAATAGCGAGTTGTAAATTATCGCCGCCGATTTCCAATTTTATTTTACGCAAACTGCCAACCATGCCCAAACACGGCCCACACCATTCTGAGTAGATATCCAACACTACATCAGCGAAAAAAAGTAAGCGTAAAAAATATAATGAAATATAAAATAATGAAAATAATTGAAAGTGAACATTTTTTATTATGCACGAGGCACTGCATACCCAATAAGCCGGGTCGCTCGAGCAACTTCTCAAAATCCTCGTCAGTTTGTATGTCGGCCTGCAATTGTTGCACTCCACCCTTCTTAGCCATTTCGCTGCGTTATCACACCATTTAGTAGTTTTATGTTTGTGTTTATATTTTATAAACGAATTTTTTTTTCACAAAAAATTTGCAAAGAAATGTTTTGCCAATGTGCAATTTTATAATTTGTTTATTAATTTATTGTTTTTAATTTTTTTGCGTGAAATTTTGCACGATCTGGTCCAAC
The DNA here is from genome assembly GCF_042242935.1 of Bactrocera oleae. Taxonomy (NCBI): domain Eukaryota; kingdom Metazoa; phylum Arthropoda; class Insecta; order Diptera; family Tephritidae; genus Bactrocera; species Bactrocera oleae. The sequence continues at coordinate 11,127,047 of NC_091540.1, read as the reverse complement.
AAATTTTGAATTTTTACAGAATATTTTTTTTTAGTTTTTCTCCAATAAAATATTTAAATTGTCAGTTTCCATTCTCTACTTTCAAATAATATTTTTGAGTTTTTGTTTTGCTCTCACAAAGAATTTATTTATTTATCTGAGATACCGTATCTTTTAATTTGTAATTGTGACTTTGTACTTTATAACAAATATTGTGTGGCCATTATTATCGATTAAACATTTCTGGTTGCTAAAACAACAAGTATTTTTTTGGTGTTGGAAAACATTCTTGTATTTTTTTGTTTGAAAAAATAACGGTTGCCTAACAATAACTGGCATTTGTTCAATCTTTCCAAAGTTTTACAAGTATTGTATGCATCACAATCGATTTGAGTTTATCTTTGTATCTTTCTATGTATACTAGATTAATTTTTTGCTTGATAATTATTTTAAATTTAATTGAAATTATAAACCAATTGCATTTTATTTTAATTGCAAATTTTTTAAGTTATAATTTTTATATAAAAATAAAAGGATTACTAATAATTTCCTCAAACCGTATTCGAACCTGTGCTTTGAATTTACTCACATCTTTATTACCGTTCTTTTCGGCCACATACTCTTACCGTCTCAACCAAATCTAACTTGTGACGTCACAAGCCCTACGTTGGTTAAGAATAGTTCAGAGGTTTTTTAAACAAGTGTGTTTGTGTGTGTAGAATATACATTAGGTTTTTGTTTAAAAAATATTTTTATTTGCAACTCTCACAAAAATATTTATTCACAAAAAAAAATCAGGTTCGGACTGAGTTTTGAGCACCCACTCAAAAAAATGGAATATTTTTGTTGTTATTTTCTATGTTGTCTATAAAAACCGTTGATTTTTGTCTGGCGTTTTGGTTGCAGAAAACAATGTTGTATGGTGATCCATTTCGAGGTACCCTACTTTTTTAAAGAAAAAACACAGAAATTTCAGACTTTATGGAAACTGTTTATCATCGTTCGAGAGAACATTCTTTGGCATTTTATTTTTTGAAGTTTATTTCTTTCAAATGTTGGCCGCGACTACGTCTCAGATGGTCCATCCTTTGAGTCCAATTTTCGATGACTTGATCGAGTATTTCGACTGGTAACTGGTGAATGGCACGCGTGATGTTTTGCACCAAGGTTTGATTCGAAGTAGGATTGTGGCATAAACATTAGGTTTTACATATTCCCCCAGGAAAAAGTCTAACGGTGTGATATCACACGATCTTGGTGGTCAATCGACCGGCCCAAAATGTGAAATTATCTGATCACCGAAGTATTCTTTCAATAAATCCATTGATTGATACGATGTGTGGGAAGTGGTCGTCTTCAATTTCAGGCATCAAATGGCCGGTTATCATGGCGCAATAACGGTCGCTATTGACGGTTACGTTCTCACCGGAATCATTTTTGAATAAATATGGACCGATGATTCCAACGGCCCACAAACCACACCAAACCGTTGTTTTTTCTGGATGAAATTACTGCTCTTGAATCTCTTCAGGTTGTTCTTCGTCCCAAATGCGGCAATGTTGCTTGTTTACATACCCATTGCGCCAGAAATGGGCCTTATCGCTAAACAAAATTTGGCTCAAAACGTGAACGGCGCCGAATCGACTCTTCACGGTCTATTCGGTTGAATATTATCTAATAATGAATGCTGGGTCTCAAGATGGATGATGGTGTTGTGAATAGTACGCTCAGTAGGCCGATTATGTTGACCATAAGTTGGGTGAAGTGTGCGAAACACATTCTTTACAGAACGTAAGTTTTTGTAATAAAGTTGAATGATTTGTAAACGTTGTTCAAGCGTTAGTCTTTTCAAGATAAAATGTCAAACAATACTGAACAAAAATAATATGACAACTTGACACGACTCACGTGTGATCTGTCAAAAAAAGGCAAACCTAAAAAGTACCTCTACCTGGATCACCCGTTATATATTAAAATATCTTGTTATCCAGATTTTCTCCGATATCTTATTTTTAAGGAGGGCGCAGATGAAAACTATGAGCAGAAAGAAGTTGCTAGAAAACGGAAAATGGTCTACAGGTTGGTTGAAAAGTTTCTGTGCTCGAAATAAAAACATACTGTTTTTGATACGAAATATATTTTTATATTCAATATAATCTCTCTTAATTTCAATACACTTATTCGAATGATCCTCCAATAATTTTAAGCCATCCCTATAATGACTTTCCGGAAGCTTTGCAAAATACCCGTCTACGACTGTAATAGCTTCTTCATTCGACGAAAAGTGCTTGCCACGAAGGAATTGTTTCAGGTTTCTGAAAAGGTAGTAGCCGCTGGGAGTCGAATCTGCTCAAGCAATTTGTGTTTTAAATCGTTGAATTTTGTTGTTGTTAAAACAGTTTTGTGAGCAGGTGCATTGTCTTATGCTGATTATTGTGGCTTCACCTGCTTTGGAGCTGAACAACTAGCTTCACCACTGTAAACATTTTTATTTCAATTTAGGATCATGGTGGTAGATCCAAGTTTCACCATAGTTATAAGTACTTGTTCGTCTGAAATGCCTATGGCAATCAATTTCACGCCTAGTCAAATTTGGATCTTTACTAACAATATTAAGAACTTGCTCAATGATTTCACGCCTAGTCAAATTTGGATCTTTACTAACAATATTATCAACTTGCTCAATGATTTCTGGTGTGGTTGCGGTTACAACTACCAACTTGAGAAAAAAGTGCTTGGAGCTCGTAGTGCTATTTCTTGGTGGGCACTACTGACTTTTCAACTAACCTGTAATTGAGCCCACTTCGCGATGAAAGATTGCTGTATTGATAAAAGCATGACGACGGAAAGACTGGAGATTAATAGAACGTCTAGTAGATATAAGTGAAGAGAGAAAAGTTTCGTCATACAAGTATATCAAATGAATCGAAGATGATGGAACAGCAGGTTACATTTAGTGTTTTTGTCCAACAATTTTTTCACAGTTTCTCTATTTTCTTGGAAGTTTTTGGGAGAACAGTCAATTTAAAGGCAACAGTCAATTTAAAGGCAATACAAAGCTCGCGGTTTTGTCATCTAGGTACAAAGGATCTATTCAGTTCATTAAACCTATGGGCGATGTGTTGAAAAAATAACAGAAATTTTAAAATTTCGCGGGTTTTTAGCATCCAACTGTCAAATTTTTTTTATTATGCTGATATACATGCCCTTGAAGTACGATAAAATTTTCAGCTATATTCATTGCTTAATTTGTCTGAAGCAGTCCCGTAGTTTAGACGTGTTTTTATGAGCTGAGTGATTTTCGTTTGTTAAAAGAATTGAATGAAATGGAGACAAATGAGTTTTAGTTTCAAAGTCATAACCGTAAACCCATGTTTCGCGACCGGTTATAACACGTTTCTGTAATTATGCATCGTCGCTGATTTCATTTAGTGATGCCTGAGCAACTTCCGATTTATTTGACAATTGGATTCTCCAAACCCGCCAAATTTTACAATTTCCGTTATCTTTTGAACACACCTCGTACGTCACTTTAAACATTTAATAAACATTTTAAATTATATTAAAGTTATGCTACTTTACTTTAAAGTTATGGTAACATTACTTTAAAAGTGCTCTGATATGTAAAAACTGTCGAAAATCTTGTCGGAACACCATAATTACACACACTCACATATGTTTTTAAAATTTTTTATTTATATCTCTTCGTTTTTTTCCGAATTTTCGGCTTAGACTGCGCTTCAGCTATTATAGTTTTGGAGGCGCTGCTTAATTATACTGGTGGCTAGAAAAATGCTCACAACAAAGCAAAGCAACATAAGACATTTTATTTAAGTTTTTATCAGTGGAATTGCTGTAACGGACTTTCTATTTGTGTGTGTATGTATGCGGCGATTGGTGTTACTGTGTATTTTGCCACGTAAACCGCTAAGTTTTTGTTGCAAATTTATTGTGTTTAGCGTCTACTTTACCTTGCTTTTAAGTTACACAGCTGCTATGTGTGTTTCAATTTGTTTTTTCATTTGTTTGTGTTGTTTTGACATGTATATAAGACATTTGTGTGCTATATATAAATATTATACCTACTTGCTCTGCTGCTTACCACCATTAAAGTTGAATGCAAATTTCTTTGTTGGTTTTAATTTTCATTTTTATTTTATTAATAGTTTTTTATTTCATATTTAATACAGTTACAAGTACACATTTATCTCTGGCTAATTCTGCTTTTGCGGCAATTTGCTTCAACTAATGTTTTTCTTTTATTCAATTTATTTTATTTTCATATTTATATTCTGCATTTTTCCACTTAGCAACTAATTTTATTTCGTATGAAAAACAAAAAGTTGAAACAATTAAAGTATATATAAAAAAAATTTTTTGCTGTTTTGCTAAAAAAAAAAATGCAATTGTGGGGCAAATACTATTTTTCACAAAAAACTTTGCGTTTTATTTGTGGCTGCGTGAAATGAAAATTTTGGGGTTTTTTCGGATTTTGCTCACAATTCTATTAAGTTTTGTTTTCGTTTTCTTTCGCTACTTTAAAGTTCATTGCTTTGCTCTTTATAAGCATGCATGTCATTGTGCATTTTGCTTGAATATTACTCTTTTCTTTTGTGTTTTTTTCTTTTTTCAATTTTCCTTGTATCAGTCATAATTTTGGTATATTTTTTGCATTTTTTCTTTTGCGCAGTTGCTTACTTTAATATTTGCTTATATTTTATAACTAATTTATTTTCAAATTATTGCAATTTTTACAGTATAATTTTTGCTTACATAACTAGCTTTTTTATATTTAATATTAATTAATCTACAAGTTCTTTTTTAATTTACATTACACACCTTGTGGCATTTGCTTTTCTAATCTCAAATGTAGCGTACTGGGTTGCGTAAGTGGATATCGAATACCTAAAACGCACTGTGCCGCCACATTGGGTTAAGGAAAAAATTTTATTATTATTTTTTTATTACTTTTCTCAACTCCACCACACATGTGTGTGTGTGCTTCTTCTTCTCAATTGTCTTTTCTTAAAAAATATGCATTTCGTTTTGCTGATTTTTCTTTCTTCATTATTAAAATTACTAACACATTAGTCAATTACTATGTATTTTACACAGCAATTTCGCATCGTTCTGTATACATGCAAAGGTTGAATACGACCACATTTTTATTTCTCTTTACTTCTTTTTTTGTTTTTACTGGCAAATTGTTATGAATTTTGCATTTAACCTAATCACTTAGCACCTAACGGTAATTAAGGATATTTAGGGGGACATTTGTGCTATTTACAGTGTGTACTTATAGTCTAAGTGTATGCATATAGTATATGTAGCTAAGTATGCTTTATCTTTCAATTTGATTCTCCTCTATATCTATACCTAATAATTCCTTAATTGGATAACACTAGAGATGCGGTTAATCAATAGTCAATAATCATGTCATGTATGTAATAATAATAAGAGCATTAATACAAATTTAAATATCGCAAGCATTATACACACCATAATCATATAATTGAGAATAATTAAAATTCGTTAATCATAAATATAGATCGTTGAGAATATCGGTAAGTATTGTACGAGTATGTAGTTCGTTAATTGTGAGAATAACTGTTGATTTTTAGAGTATATAGTTTTTTATTGCGTATGCAGTGTTTAAATTGAAATAGCTTGCTCGAAATGTAGTATGCGAGCTTTCGCGCTTTCGCACAACTTGTAGAAGGTAAGCTTGCAAGCTTGCACTTTCACTGGTAATCACTGAAGTAAGTGGAAAATGATTTTGTGGGAAGTAAAGAACGCTTTACAAAACTGTGAAAGCACGCTTAAAGAAAATTCACATACCGGCCATATCGTATGGTACAATTTATTATTTACGGTATGTAGTGGCTACTTTGGTCGCAAGTGGTCTTTAAAAATGTGTGTTAAAGCGTTAAAGGCAGCTTTTTGAAATTGCAACAGCTTGAAATTTAATAAACAATATTGCGTGAATTTAATTTTTAATGGTAAAAAATGCGTGTTAGGTCAAAACAAATATACGAAAAATTAAAAATGAAAAAAAAATTTTGATATTTAGTAAAAATTTTATGACAAAAAAAAATTAAACAAAGAAATATAAAATAAAAATTTGAGAAAATATTGAATATCAAAAATAAAAGAGAAAACCATGCACTAACTGTAGTTTTATTCTTAAAATATTTATTAATAGTTATAATAAAAAATTTAAAGCAAACATTTATACACTATGTAAAACTATAATTTTCAAGTGTATTTAAATAAATAATTTACAATTTTAAACACTAAGTATGCATTATAAAAATTAAAAAAAAAATATTTTTTAGGCATAATATATTAAAAAATTTGAAAAAAATATGCATAAATAACTAATACATTTGAATATGCATATACAAACATACATACAAAGATTAAAAAATATTGTTTAACTATATAGTGTTACAAGTAAATATAATTAAAATATAAATGGCATTTGTCAGCGTTTAAACTATTTACTGTTTATTATATGGTATTTTATATTAACGTTTGTGTTTATTGCAAAACAGTTAAAAAAAAATTAATCGTGTTTCATTGTGTAAATTAAAGTCTGCCTATAATTGCTTGATTTTTCAAACTGAAAACAATACAAAATACACATATACAAAACAACAAATATTTGAGACGAGTGTTGCATACGATAAAATGTAGATATACGAGTATCACAATATATTTTAATATTCTTTTTTACGCTGTAACATGCAGTTTTTTGTGAGTGTTTGGCAAAGTGTTCAATAGTTTGGCGAATTAGCAATTGAAATTGAGGCTGACAGTTTTGCAGCCACTGCGTGCATGCCATGTGAGTAACGCACCGTAGATAGGCAGTAGGATTGATTGCATAGACAAACAGAAGTAAGATTTACATATCTTTTTAATTAATGTGGAAGGGTTTTCAAGTGTAAAAAAAAGTTTATAACTGTGTATTAGACTCAAATGTACAGTTTAGCAGAGTTCGTAGTTCATTAAACGAAGCAAATAATAATAAATTTTGTAAAAATGTAAAAGTATACATAAAAATTAAAAAAAAAAATTAAAATTTGGAAAAGCTTTAAACATTTTCTTTTAACTGTATTAATGTAAAAATAATAGTTTTGTGAAAAAATAAATTTCAGCATAGTAAATAATTGATAAAAAAAAATACAAAAAATGCACAATGCTAGCAAAAACAACAAAATTTCACTACACATTGTCTGTATATCAACATTTTTTAAATTACTTTTTTTATTTGTTCTGCACCAAATATTTGTTAATTTCCTTCTTAACCTGCAATTATACAAAAACATTCAGTTTATACTAAGTTCCTTCGTTTTTACCATTTTTTAATACTCATTTTTCTTATTGCTGCCTATTACAATACTTAATTTGCTAGTCTGTCATTGTATATTCACCACTTACAACGTTTAAGTTGTATGGCATTTCAACGGATTTTTACTTTATACAAAAACTGAAGTTCTCTGAAACTAATTGCACACCTGCACAAGTTATGTATAACCTCAATTCTAAACATACTTTTCACTGTTGCTTTCTGATTTCCAATTTGTTTACAATCATTTGCGTTTTGCTTTCACATGCATTTCTGTTTTTTGCTAGTTTTTGAAGTTGTTGCCTTAGCTTTTCGCATCAAATCCGACTATTTTCGTTTATTCTTTTATGTTAAATAAATTACTTGGCGTCTCTTCAAGTGCTGCATTTACCCTCACTCCTTAATTATTTTTGTTTTCCTTTTTACAAATTTGCCATTTTCACATGCAAATATTGATTTTCAAAATTTCTTTATGTTTTCTTTTTAATTTTTCTTTTTTATGATTTTTTTCTTCACACATACCTACTCATTGTATTGTAATTAGTCGTACGTACTCACACATATTTTAATTTAATACCCACTAAATTAGTTAAATTTAATTTGCTTTTAAATTTTTTATATATGTTTTGTATGTAGTAGTTTTGGTTGTTTAATATAAGTCGTCTGTATCTGTGCCTTTGCTGCGATAGTAGTGCTGATCATAGTAGTTGTTATTATAATAGTATTCGTCTTGGTAGTCTTCCTCATTGCTGTTGTGGTTAGTTTCGTTTATATCAATGAGTTCACGTTCGTCTTTCGGCGGCGCATCGTTATCTTCGTCGTCGTCATTGTTGTCGTTGTCATCATCATCACTGCTGCTATTGCTGTTGTTGTCTAAATAGAGTGTTGACTCGATGTTGTTCAGTTCATTTGCGCTGGCACCTGCTACCCAGCTTTCGAGCCTAGCATAGTTATCAACATAACTTCGCTTATCTTTCTCACGCCCACCATTTACTAGTTGCTCATTCAGTTTTGTCACAGTTGTTTCCACACGACTTTTTTTGTATGCTTTCTCGCTCGTCTCGCTCACTCACGCACTTAAATCCATCACTCTTAATTGCTGTCGGCGCGATTTCGCTGTGCGGTGTCCGCTGCCGATCTTTCTTCGTTTGCGTTTAGCATCACGCTGGAATGCTACATTGCCTGGATCGTCTGCCAGCTGTGGGTATTTGTGTATGCTGTGTATGTCGATGCCAATCCAGCCATCTACATCGCCGTGCGACACAAGTTCCTCTTTCTCTTCTTCAGTCCAGTCGCCGCGTCCCTGAAAGCCGGCAGCCACCAGCTGTTTCTCGAGCTCCCAGGCGCGTTCGACGGCACGCTTGTGCGCGTGTTTCAATATGCGATGTCGCTCTTGTTCAGGATCAACACCATATTTAATTATCACCACGGCGTCGGGTCCGTGCAAGCGCAATTCTTTTGCAGCCGTACCGCCATGATCGGTCACTTCGTGTGTTGATATGTTGAACATGCCACCGAGTCGTCGTAATTCTTCGTTGTCGTCGCGCAGTTTGAGCACATTGTCCTTGACAAAGTAGAATACATCTTGATCGTGTATGCTGAAGTGTAGATCAAGGAAATAGGAGTTGTTGAAGACCGATGAGACCACATCCTGCACCACGCTATTCGAACCATCAACAACGCTGACTAATGCACGTCCGCCAATGCGTGAAAGAAGCACACCCTCGCCGAAGACGCCACGTCGGTAGCTAATGCGTGGCAGGAGATTGCGCATCTTTGGTTCCATTTTTAGCAGTGGTTTAGGCACAAAGTCGAAATCGCTGAATTTCTCGTTGGTCTTTTCGACGATGCATTCCAGACCGGAAATTACACCGAATTCAGGTGCCAGTGTGTTTGATTTAATAGAAATTTGTGGCACGTACTGCGCATCTTTGGTGTACTTCGAGCTTTGCATGTTACGCAAATCATAGCCAAAAAGTTGCAGCCATGACTCCAAGTCGATCATGTAATTCTGCGGTTTATTAGGATTGACGGGATCGTTGTTGTGGTAGCGGTAGATAAAGACGTCAGTTGGGTTGGACATTTCAGTGGCTAATGTCTCCCATTTGGGTGTCATCCATTGACCAACTGTAGGATCGTAGTGACGTCCTTCGGTATAGATCAATTTGGTGTTGGGATCTAGCAGGCCACCATGGAAGTCAATCGGTATAAAGAAGTCTGGATTGGTGTCCTTGATGATACGGCCGAATGGCGTGCGTCTTATATCTTTGATTATGATGCCGTTCGGATCGAAGAAAGCTAATGGTGAACCATTTTGATCAGTAGCCACGTAGTAACGCTGGTCCCCGTTCTCCACTGCCATCAGCATATCACGATCGTCGTAGAAGAAACGCAATGTTTTACCCACTTTCGGGAAATGTACATGTGTCAGTAGTTTTGGTGTTCTTGGGTTGGCATAGTAGTACTGTGTTACATTACCCTTACTATCGTGCCAAGCTATTAAACGGCTGCGGTCATCGTAATAATACCAAGATTGGAAGCGATCTCTTTCAAAAGCATGTATCAGCTGACCGCGATTGTTATAACGATATTTCTGTTCACCACGTCGCACCACAAAACCGCGCGCATCATAGTTGTTGAACTCGATCTCTCCAACTTGTATGACGCGATCGCCAATATCATAACTGAGATTAATTTTCTCGCCTTGATCCACAATACCAACAGTGTTGCCATTCTCATCGTACAAGTATTTCCAATTGTTTGTGCCGAGGACTTCTATCACATGTCCATCAGCATTGTAATTGATCTTGTCAAATGATGTTGAACGTCCTAAAGTCGTCTTCTGTGATTTGATGCGATTTCGCAGATCATAATCTAACTCAAGGCGGAAAACGTCGAAGCTCTTGATATTCATAAGCACACTCTTTACGCGACCATGCTGATCGTAATCGATGATGGTGAAAAATTGCTTAGCAGAGTCTTGAATAACGGTACGATTGAAAGCATTGCGCGTAATCTTCAGATCCTGCACCACTTCCAGCTGTCCCAAGTTTTGGCTGTACTTATAACGTGCTGTGGGCACCTCCTTGTCATCTATGGACATCTCAATGCTACTTAGACGAGCATTGCCATCGTAGAAGTACTTATAGTGTGCCGAAGCCAAAGAGTTCTTCGAGCCGAAGCGTACCTTTTCGTCCTTGAGAATACCAGCATGATACTTGAACTCGCGACGTAACTCAAATCCTGGTTCCTGTACCTCTACTGATTTGATTAGGCTCGTGGTGTCCTGATAAGTGTAGTGCGTGCTTGATAGTCCAGCCAGAATTGTCTCCAAACGGCCAGCGGAATCATGTACAAACGCCACCTTGCCGGATTGGTGTGGATGTATCTTTGCAAGTATCTGTCCTTCATCGTTGTATAGTATCTCGAAAGGATGGCGGTTAATGGGCGAGAAATATTGATACTTGAAGAAGCCGAGCGAGGTTTGTAGTGAGAATGAGTGTATATGACCACGTGGTGTCGTCAAACTTTGTAGCGCGCCAGCATCGTCGTACTGCAAGAGGTAGTCAGAACGACGTGGTGTGGTCACCTTTAGTGGCAGCGAGCCGAACATGTCTTTGAAGGCATAAACCATTGACGAGCCATCGCCGTATTTAATTTCGTTTAAGCGTCCGTTACGATCGAAGGTGTAGGCTTCTTGCAGCACTCCCCATTTCCAGCTCACTAAACGACCAAAGCGATCGTATTCCAAGTCGACATCTGCATAGTCACCCGACTGTGGACGGAAGCTAACTGGACGTGCTGTGCGGTCATAAGTCACATTCAAGAGTTCTTGCTTATCATCCACGAGTACAACAACGGATTGTGCGTCGCGGTCATATTCGAGTGTAAGCACATTATCGCCATTCACACGTAGCTTACGTCCCACTTGTGAAACTGGGCGTGGTCCTTTGCCTTGTTTGCCCTGTTGCATGCGACGCACGAAGTAACGCCATTCAAAGCGATTAGCTAGATCACCAGCGATTTCGGTACGCTGCTTTGCGGGTACTGGATAGCTTTCACCAATGACTGGGTTGATCTCAGCCAAAATGGCGTACGGTACCACTTCCATTTGTACAGTGTGTCCCCATGGCGTTAGACTTGTCATTGAACCGTCCATTTCTACAGAAGTTTTCGATTCGGCGGCACCGTTGCGCACCATGACTGTTGAGCCCTGTATGAGCATCGATTGTTCCTTCTGTGCGTTCTCGGATATTTTAACTTGAGCACCTTTAACGCTTAAATCGAATACCAAATCAATGACACGACCAGTGGGCGTAACAGCCGAAGTGAGCCGTCCAAACTCATCATAGTTGTAGACATAAGAGCGGCCTGTAGAATCGAGTTTAGTCTTTAGCAAGCCGGTTGGGCCGTGATATTCAAATGTTACATTGTAGTTGTCCGGTGTGCTCAGTTCGTGTAACATCTTCATGCGTGTCATGCGTAGACGACATTTCTGACCCTTTGTATTTTCAATGGAATTCACCTGAGAGGTATAATCCCGCAGTAGGAAGACCTTGTTACCTGCCGCATCAGTCACTGTACTCAATTTGCCATTGGAAGTATTGACATTGTAAGTAAAGACATATGTGGTTTCGCCAGTTAGAATATTCTTTGTGGAAACGTGTTGACCGAATCGGTTGAATATATAGATTTCTTGCATATCTGGTGCATAGATCTCATATTCGCGTGACGCGCTGGCCTCGGGTATACTAGACATAACCGAACGTATGCGGTAATTGGCTTGATCAGCAATGTGCACATGACCATCTGGTGTAACAGAAAGCGCTGCTATAGTGTTAAACTTTGCACTCGTCGCTAGGAAGTGCTCTGCCTCGAAACAGTCGCAGCCGCGTTCCAAGCAATTGCATTTCGACTCTGCGCCGGCAAAAGGTGCAATTCGACCATCAGTGCCAATAACGCGCACACGGTTGATGCGTTGTGAGTCGCTCTCTGCCACGTAGAGCTCACCCATGGGTCCAAACGATATCGATTGTGGCATCACGAGCGTGGCATGTGTAGCCAAATCAGAATCATAAACGGTTGAGGTGGTAGCACAATGTAGAGGACGTCCCGAAATGACGCGCACACGTCCATCGGGTGTCATGCGCAAAATCATATGATCATCAATGATGTGTAGGGTATTATCCAAGGGGCTAACGGCCAATTCGGTGGGCCAACGCAAATGCATCTCTTCCAGCTTTAGTGTGCCCTCGCAGGGTATAGGCTTCCAGTGGGACTTATGCATGTGATTACCAATCAGCGTTGTGACGATGCCATCGCGGTCAACCATACGGATATTTGTACCGTCTGCGAAGTATAGTATATTATCGCTGGAAATGGCGATGCCTTTGGGATAGGCCAGTTTTGCATCCTTCGCCAGTGCACCGTCACCACAATGCGCTTCGTCGCCTGGCAAACAACGTTCACCCGAGCCCACAATGGGTTCCCAGTTCTTTTCTGGTTGCGAGTAATCATTAGTGTCGCGTACGCGTATGATCTGATGTGACTCCGGATCGGATATATAAAGTGTGCCGTCCAGTGGACTTAATGCCATGTGGTAGCGGTAGGAGACGCGTGTGGCATTTAATTTGACCACCGTGCGTATGGTGCCATCGGTCATAATGCGACGTATGTAGTTAAAGTCGCCGACATACAAACTGCCATCAGGTGAGGCGGCTAAGGCAACAGGCGCTAGCAAACGCTGTTTGTATGCTAAACCCTCGCAATCATTACACTCAAGCGGACGTTGATGGCCATCACCCATCGTGGTGAGTATGACACGTGGTTTATTTTTCAAGTAGATATTGGAGCCATCGCCCTTCTGTAGTATGCCCTCGTGGAAGTTGTAGCGGTGGTGTATATCAAGATTCCAACCACCAACCTCGGAGATGGACATGTCATGGCCAGACAACTTGGTGGTTTGTATATCCCATATTATGTCTTTGCAATCGCTATATTGATAGCCAACTTTGACAATAGCTGTGGTCACACCGTAGACACGTTGACGGTAGATGTTCAAACGGTTCCATGCATAGGTGAATTTAATGCCCGGATCAGCTTCGAAAACACGCTCGAACAGTATACCCTCGATGGTTATGCGCAGATGTATCAGGTGCAGTGTATCTGGTATAGTTTCAGGTGTTAGCTGCAGCTTTATGGTCGAAAGATAGCCGGCAGCGCGTGAAGAGTGATACACTAAATTCAAGCCAGTGCCGGGAATTTGTAGTGATTCCTGTATGACTTGAGATTCGGCTAAAATAGCAGAACGATCCGGACAAGCGCCTTGGAAACCATGTTTCCATGAAGCCAACACGACCGGTTTCATAAGATCGTAGTCATGCGAGAAACACGTGTGCGGTATGGGTATCAGATTTTTCTCCTCCGACATAGACATAACCACAACATCGATGATAATCACTTCGTTCCATGGTATTTGTACTATGCGTGACTGTGGTCGGAATGGTGAGCGTCCGAATTGCAAAGTAACAGCGCCGCCGCCATTCACCATCAAATCGAACCAACCGTCGTCGCGTGTGAGCGTAAAGCCTTCGAGCAGTGTCGTGGTGGAGACGCGTACACCAACCAAACCCATGCCGAGCGAGGTAACAACGCGACCGCGTATTACAGCGGAACGGCTATAGGGAAAAGAGTTGAAAACAGCAAAGAGTTAGTGAAGTCTTTGGTAATGTTTGTGTATGTTATAAACTACGAAATTTTTGTCTGGGGAGAGTAAAATATGCTAGCAAATAGTTAAGAAAAAATAACTTACTAACAAGCAGTAGAAAAACGTAAAAAATTTATGCATAAAAGTTGCGCTAAAAAACGTATTGACATTTATAAATAAACTACTTAAATAAATAACGGTAAATTGCTAAATTAACGGCAAATAAGGTGAAAAAAAATCGTAAAATTACACACGCACATATAAACATAAAATAGACTCTTTCTTAACACATAAGACACAATTGAACGAAGTTTGAACGAGCGAAACAGCGAACGAACGAACGAACTAATGAACGAACGAACGTATGTTTACGAGGTGTTCGTAAGTTTCAAAGTTTTGTTCATTTTCAGGTATTTATATCATAACAGTATTTTAAAATTTGTTTTCATTTTTTTTTGCTTTTTCTATTGAAACTAAAACCTAGATTGATTGCAGTAGGGTTGCATGGAATCGTAATATACGCTTATGTTTGTAGAATAGGCGCGCAATTATTGTAATAAAAATTATGAAAGAATGAAGTGTTGTAAAATATGTGAAAAAAATGCACTACTGAGAGCTTAACATGGCGCTACATGGCCAAAATGAGGCGCACAGTCATTTGAACATGATGATTTTATGTTAGACGTGAGGGGTTAAATGAAAAAGAAACATGAATCAATGAAGAAGTGGTACTGAAAATAAAAAGAAATAAAGTGATTGACGAATAACTAAGAAATTAGAAAATTGAAATGAGTAATTACGACAAATTAGTAAAATGAGCGAGCTGCTATGACAGAGTTAAAATATGTCAAAGTAAGAAAATTAATAGCTAAGAAATCATTTTACCAAACAACCATTGAATTTTTTAAAGAGTATTTAGTTAGTTATTTTAGTTTGAGCGCTTTTGCTTTGCTTACCTTGCATTGAAATAATTCCAAAAAATGCTGTTAGTGTTTAATGAATTTAGTTGTGATTTTTTCAACGATTTGTTTGTTTTGGTAATGTTTTTTGTAATATTTTTTGTAATATTTTTTGTAATTTTTTGTTTTTAGCGAATTGAAATTGCCGAAAGGTATGCATATTTTCAAAACGATTACAATTAGAATCGAACAAATCGAATTATTAGTAAATTGGTTACGTATACGCAGTGGTAGTATGTAGTAGTAGTGATGTTGGTAGTAGTAGGTTAGTAGCAGTTTTAGGGCGCGCGTGTAAGAGAAGAGAAAAGAGTAGAGAAAATTAATTGCATTAGCGTTGGTTTAATGATTGCATACGTTGCATATATTTATTGTTATCTAACTGTATTCATTTTGTATTTTCAACTTTTTTGAAAGTAAAATGTTTTCAAAGAAAAAAAAAAAACTGAAACTAAGACACGAGTTCTTAGCATAGTTCGGAAACAAGTGGTTTTATGTAAGCCTGAGTAAACCTTAAATAATTTTGTGTATTTTACGAAGTTGTAGAACGCAGCGCTTGCGCTTTCAATGCGCGCTTTTCATCATCACTTTGTTTTTCGTAAAGATTTTTTATTTTTTGTTTGGCTTCTGTTGCCTACTTTTGGGGTATTTTTGGTGCAAAAACAAAGGACATATAGTGGGAGTTATTTACATATGTTTTGTTTTTCAGGTTTGTAAGGGATATTTTTGTGGGATGGGATTTTTTAGACGTGGGCACGATAACTGAAAAATATCAAAACGTAAAAACTAAAAAAAGGCAAACTAGTTGTC
Organism: Bactrocera oleae; assembly: GCF_042242935.1. Lineage (NCBI taxonomy): Eukaryota > Metazoa > Arthropoda > Insecta > Diptera > Tephritidae > Bactrocera > Bactrocera oleae. The sequence continues at coordinate 11,111,248 of NC_091540.1, read as the reverse complement.
ATTATGCATTATTAGTTTGTTCTTGCTTCTTTTTGTTTTTTAATCAGGATATTTACATCCACTATACACAGTAAAACATCAGCGTTTATGTAATGCAAAAATTTTGTTGCTTTTTATCAAATGAAAAAATATTTTTGTCACCAATTGTATATTGCTTGAATTATTTGCAATATTTTTTTTCAACATAGCTAATTTGTTAAACTTAAAACATACTCAATTATACTAGAGTTAACGCATAAATTGGCAAACGCTTTGAACAAACCTTTCATTGAACGTCTCAAGTTTCGCGTAGTTTTGCAGGCTGCTTTCGTCAATCAAGAATTTCATGCGCTCGAAGAACGATGCCGTAATAGCTGGCGGTTGCTTGCGCAGCAAAACATCAATGGGTTTGGGCGCGGATACGCACAGCTGTGATGTCTTGCAAACATGGCTGGCACAGCACTCAGGATCCTCACAATCGACGAGACCATCTTTTAAATGCCACAATTATTTATTTTAAAATATGTCTCAAGTAAAAAATAGTGCACACACTTACCTTTGTCATTGTCCTTGCTGTCGCCACAATTCAGTTCAAGCGCTATACCGCAATCCGGACCATCCCAGCCCTCGTAGCAGCGGCACTCCCATTGTCCCTCGCCGCTTACACGACACTGACCATGTGCCGAACAGCCATTCGGACAGCCTTCGATGGTGCAGTGCTTGCCATTCCAACCGGTCACACACAGACAGGTGCCGTTCTTGCACTGGCCATGCTCGTTGCAGCGCGTATCGCAGAGCTTAGTATTACAGTATTCGCCGCCCCACTCGGTATCGCAAGTGCAGGCATCGCCGACACAGCGTCCATGCTGACCGCAATCCAAATCGCATAGCTCCTTTGAGCAGTCGTCGCCGCTCCACTTCGGCTCGCAGGTGCAAGTCTGCGTGTCCACATCGAAGCTGCCGTGATTCGAGCAATCCGGTAGGCATTGTAAGGCGTCTTTATCCACGGTGGCGCAATCAGTGCCCTTCCAGCCCTTCTTGCAGATGCAAGTGCCATCAGCGCAGAAGCCATGACCCGAGCAGTTTGGATGCGGACAGTCAACTATAGAAAAGCGAAAAATACATAAAATTAGTAAATAATTTGTAAGAAAATTCATTAATGTTAATAATTTGGTGACGCAACACTTTCGAGCGTGACAAAAAATTGTGGAATAATACGCGTTCATTACCTTCCTCGCAGAATTTGCCTTTATAGCCGCGCATGCACTGGCACTTGCCGCTCACGCAGTGACCGTGTCCATTGCAATCGGCCACTTCGCACTCATCGTGGCGCAAGGAGCACTCTTTACCCTTCCAACCGGGATTACAAATACATTCACCGTTAATGTACTCGCCATGTTGGGAGCACAGCACTGGGCAAACGCTCTCGCTGCAGTCGTCGCCACCAAAGCCGGGATTGCATTGACAATGGCCCAGCAGGCACTGTCCATTGCCGGAGCAACCGTTCGGGCAATTCTGTGTCATATCCTCGGCAATGGCGGCGTAGAAGGTGACCTCTTGTGCGTCACCATCGTCATTGTACAGCGAGACGAACCAGTGACCGGGCTCCATGTAACGTGTAACTTCGCGTGTTATCGATAACTGTATGCGGCATGAATGGCCGCAAATATGCAGAGCAGAGTAAATGGCGTTTAAATCCGTGAAGCCAATTGTGTAGCGTTTAGCGATGAACGTCGGAGAGCGATGAAAATGTGTCGATTTGATGTTGGTGTGTGTATGGATTGTGGAACATGGAACGCATATATGTGTACATGGTTGTGTGTATAGCGGTTTGATTTTGGTGTATTCGGGATGAGAAACAAGAAAAACACAGAGAAACAGTTCGGTTAATGAAGCATTAGTTATACGTTAATCAGTTTGAAGCGACAAATAATACGATACATTTATGCAATAAAATAAAACTAAGACCATAAACTAAATTTAACCACATATGACAAGCGCTTATGTAATAATTTTATGTATACAACTAAAAATACTCGCTAATTGCATATGAAAACAGAAAGCTACTCACGTGTGCTGCACGCGCTGTCCTGGTGCTGGCGCTAAAGCCACTCAAAACCTCCTTAAAGTGATACTGTGTGTGTGTTGGTAACGCATTGCGACGCCCATAGACACCGATCGATGCGCCACGCGGTATGGTATAGTCGAACTTCACATAAGCCGGTTCCGATTGATAGAACTGCATATTCCAATAGCTATACGGTTGTATCTCCTTGGTTAGTTTCTGTCCTAACGTGATTTGTCCAAAAGTTGTGCCATCTGGTGGGAAACTGCGTGCCGGAAAAGTACGCGCACCTGCTCCAAATTGTGCGCAAAATGTGCGAGTGAGTGAGCGAACGCATGCAGCATGTTAAAGAACGCGTTTGATTCATATGCGAGTTAAATTGCACGCGCAAATGCAATGAATGATGTGTATGCAATCGCCATTAATGAGAGCGGTGCGCGTGATGAGTGTACGCAAAGAGAGTAACACAAGCGTGAGGGGAGAGAGAAGAGAAAAGGAAAATGCGTACGGTTTTTAGACATGGAAATTGAATATTTATTTTTACTAAAATATATCTTTAATTCAATTAAGTAATATTTGTAGAAAATTTACAAGTTTGTATGTAAATTTACAAGAGTCGATTTTATTTATTACAGTCTGTAAATGGTTAACTTTTTTAGATGTTCTATCTTCAAACAAATATGTAAGATGAAATTTTGTCAGGTAATTTTTTCACTTCAGTTGTCGGTAGGTGTTAATTGCACAGTTTGGTAATATACTGCATTGCTTCATCTGCACCATATTAAAATTTTCGTGTAGCTGTCAAAAGAGCAAAGCGTATTGGTTACACAGCGTTGTAGGAGATTATGCTCTCCACTTTTCAGAGCGAGCTTGTCATACGTTATAGTTGTTGTTAATTTTGTATTAAAAAAAATTTCAGAGCGGGTATCACATAGTACATATGTTACATATGTATTACGTGTAGTAGTTTTCTTCCATTGCTATTTGCGCGCATATAATTCTCAGCCGTTTTATTGTAAAGCTTCAGATCGCTTTAGAAATCCTTCTGATTGCTGTAGATAAAGTAATGTACTAGTTTTGTTTTTGTATTTTGATGAGTTTTAAGTTGATAAATAAAATATTTAGAAAACAATTATTCTAAAAATGGTATTTTACAGCATTATTTCCATGTAGTATGAACATCTTATATTATATATGTATTTAATGATAATGATTTTTATTTGATTTTTTATGTGATGTGTTTAAATTTTGCCCATTGCCAATTTCTGTACTTAAGGTGATGTTGATGTTATGTATACAAGTTAATATGAATAATGAAAAATCTCATATCTTTTATATAATTAAAAGTTTAAGATTAATGTTAAAGGTATTTAGTTAGTAGACATTTTTCACCTAAGAAGTTAAACCTAGGTATTACGGCTTATAAATTCTAAGAAATTAAAATATATTTTATATTTACATATCTATTATTATGCAGTTAGTATTGATAGAACCTTCTGAGTAGATTAATACATTTTTTATACATTTTTTTCGTAGTCACAGGAGACAAATATAGTTTTTGAGGTTAGGACTGCACAGTCATGAATAATGAGAGGATAAAATGCACGTTCACGCATCGGATGTATATATATATATATATTTATGAAGAGTTTTGAGAGATTGCTAAAGTTAATTTATAAATAAAGTATTCAATTTGTTAGTCTACAAGCCGGTCGATGTAAGGTGTTAGTACTATTTAGTCACCATAAACCATTAAAAACAATCACCTTCAAGTATCAGAATAGGCATAACATCAGGACATGCAATTTTGCTGCCATCACCAATAACAACATGATCATCAACACTGGCAGCTTGAGCTGCATCAATACCAAGCAAATTAGTAAATGTAGCAGTGGTAGTTGTTGAAATGAAAGAATCTTCAGTGGCATTAACAGTGGTATTAGTTAACATAGATGCTGTGGTTGTAGCAATTGGTGAGAATGGTGGATGAATGAAATTGTCGGTACTGTTCGGCGCTGTGGTCGTTGCGGTAGCAGTGGCAGTGTGAACAAAGCTTGCGGTGACATCAAGATGCTCTAATGGCACAAAGTGTTGTTCGTTGTCAACAGGGTGAACCGCTTCGGTTACCGGTAAGAAGTCAACGCATTTGCAAGGGCATTCCGGTATGGGTGGTGGTGGTTCGGGTATGCAATAAGGACTGATTGGCGATTGCTCATTGGCATGTGTGTCGTGTAGATTCGTTGGTGCCTCAACTAGTTCATGCTGTGTCGCTTTTAGACGTTCATGTGTTAGCACCTCTTGCAGATCGTGCGACTGTCCACCGATGGGTACGGCTACATGTAGCGTATACACCGAGTTGCTATCACCTTCGGTGGCGATCGTAACATTCACGAGTATGTGCTTACTCGGCGGATCATATGTTTCACTTACTATGGGCGCCTTGAGCGGAAAGGGTGGCAATTTGTCAGCGTAACTGTTGGCGGCATTGGTCTCTACACCTCCTTTGAGTACTTCATTTTCTGCATGCGTTGCATATTTCGGCGGCCGACTAGTGATAATTTCTTTACGTTTACCGTATATGTACTTCGGCTTCTCATGCGCGCTGCCGTTGGCTACACCCTCGATGGTTTTATAAATTTCATCCTCGCTCGAATGTGTGTCCTCTAATTTGATAATATCTATGTCGTCCGCATTGGGTTCAGCAATGAGACGCTGGTCGTCATTGCTGGGTGCGTAAGCGTGGGAGTTTGCATTGAAATTACTATTGCGTTTGATTATGTTTTCGGGTGCATTGTGGTTTCTAGCGTGTTTGTTGTTGTGCTGCGGCATTAAACCGTCATTAAGCATCAGCTCGTCTGCCGAGTTGCTTTCATCAACTACAGCTCGTGACGCAATTTTTTGATTTCCGCTTAAATTGGTTGGTTGCATTGTTGTTGTATGCGCTTGAGCTTCAACTTCACTAGATATCCGCTGCTTTACGTTGTTGTTACTCAGTTTTTTTGTTGTTTCTGCAGCATCTGTTTCCTCAGCTTGATTGTCGTTCATTTGTGTGTGCTCTGACGTTGTCCTTATCATTACGATGTCTGCTTCTTCTTCCGCTGAGACGCTATCATCTTCAACATTTTCTGGTGGCAGCAAATCTCCTTTCCTTTTACTTTCATAACTCAAAACCACTACATTACTTTTTTGTACGCCCCTTGCGTCCACCGCTAGTTGCTTGTCGCTTTTACCAGCTTCTTGCCTAGCCACTGACGCTCGCTCATTTATCTCCATCATTTGTCGTTCATCAGCTGTTATCATTACTTTTGCTGCTGTTGTTGTCTCAGCATCAACACTAACTATCGCTGTGTGTTTTTCAATCATTGCTGCACGTCCACTTTGCATTTGACTTTCGTTTAGCTTAATTTCCAGTTCGCTTTCAGTCACCGCTCTCCCCGTCTGCCACGCTCCGTCGGTAGCACTTGTTTCCGTGCGTGTATCTACATCGTCATATGCTGCGCGCTGCAACTCTTTTTGCTCATTCAATTCGGATTTATCAATTTTTATGACACTTGACGTGTCTGTGGCCGCTGGTGTGGCTTGCGTCCGCGCGTCATAGCCGACATCATCATAGCTGTCAACCAAATCACGCTCATTATTGTTATCATCAGTTGCAGCTTCGTTGGTATCGCTTTCACTATCGCTCAACGCGTTGTCGGTTGCGCTATTATGACGATTGATTTGATAATAATTTGCCGCATCAAATTCTTGTCGCTGCGTTGTAGTTTCTTGCGCGCCCGCATAGCGTTTATTCTGACTCACATTATTTTCGAATTTTTTTGTCGGATTACCTTCTATTTTATTTTTATCACTTATGGCGATGTTTTTGCCAATTTGCACAGCCCTTATGCCGGCTTTATTGTCGCTCACTTTTTCCTGCATTTCGCGTTGTTCTTCTTCTACTGGTGGCCTGTCAATTTGACTATCATCATCAATAACTACATTGAGAAACTGTACAGCCGCAGGCGTTAGTAAGACGGGCGTGTGTATTGGGCGTCCAAAGTGCTTCCTAAGCGTTTTAATATGCCTCGGTTCGTTCGCTTTACGAACACGCAAATTGCTTTTTACTTGCTTATAGGCAGCTATTTGTGCTTCTTCTTCAATCGTTTCTTCTATGCGCTTAGCGCGCAGTCTTACTACATTCACGCGCGGTGTCGCGCCTTTTGTAATCGATATCTCATTAATTTCAGTCGCCGCTTTAAAACCAATTTCATCGACTATGTTAACAAATTCCGCATGAGAGTCGCTTACTTCACGTTGCGTGTCACCTTCAACATAATCAATATCACCATCAAATATATCACGGTTGTCAATCGTCGTGAGGTCAATATTTGGGTGCGACGCTGTTGCTGTTGCTGTTGTAGAATCGTTTTTAATGGTATTCTCCTCAACCAACTTTGTAGTCGCATCATCACATTTTGTTGTGTTTGCTGCGTATGTTTTGTCATCATCATTTTTGCACGTGGCGTTTGGCTCGTCGTCGCTTGTCAAATTTGCTACTTCATTATTTTTATCCCTAAAAGCCTTTGACAAAACTTTGGCAATTGTCGTCAATGTCGCATCATACTGTTGCCCATCAGACACATCATCGGAAACGGAAGTCTTGGCAGCAGCAACAATTTCACTGCCAGACGTTTGGGCTGGCGCGCCTTTAACACCAGTCGGAGCGGTGTTGACGAAGGCAGCGGCGGCAATATCTTTGTCATCATTAAGGTTTTGATTGAGATTTAATAGGTTATTGATTTGCAAAGTTTGTGTCGCGGATATATTGAAGCGCCTTGGTGTTCGGTTACTGTTGGGCATGCTATTACTATTATTCTTGTCATAATCAGTCTGCGCTTCAGCAATATTTTTATACTGCTGTAACAGTTCAGTTGCTTTATTGCTCAGCGCGTTGACAGCATAATTACTTGCAGTTTGTGTATTAGACAGCGGCAGCTTTTGAGATTTATGTGGCGCGCTTGATGTTGCTGTCGTGAGACAGCGCATTTTAGCTTCCGTTGTCTGCACCGTTTTATTGCTTTCAGCGCTTGCTGTAGGCTGCGTTCGATTCCTATTGTGCTCTTGCTCAGCAAACGTTGCTGTATTACTTTCCTTTAGCTTATTCGCTTTACTCGTCGCATTTGTAGCTACAAAATTTCGCACACCTGCTGGTTGCGCCATCAACTCAATCACCTCTTCGTTAGTCAACTTCAACTCCACAGCCTTTGGTATTGTCTTTTGAGTAACTACAAAGCTGTCAGCAATCTCGCTGTTGCCAACAGTTAACAGTTCACTGTCGTCGCCGTTGCTATCGTCGCTGTTGTCCTTTGCCTTATCAACACTGAAGCTATTGCCGTTCTCCAATTTATGTTTGCTATTATACTTGCTGTTTATATCATGCTTGTACGCTTTCATTTCATCATCATCCCTCGTATGCGTTCTCGTAATTAAGTCGATGCTTTCAAAAGTTTGGTCTGTCATTAAACTTCGACGATAACGCTTTTTTCGCGCGCCATGTTGTTGCCGCATGGCGTTGAATGGCGTTTGGACTTTTACCAACGGTTGTTGTTGCTTCGGTTTTTGCTGTTCATATGTATTTTGCCGGTAGTTCTGCCACTGCCACTTGTCACTGCTAGACGTCCCTACCGCTACGCCATCACTATTTCGTTGCTGCTGTTGCTGTCGTTGTCGTTCGTATCGTTGTGTACCGTAGGACAGGCGTGTCCCTGTTGCTGAGCTAGCCTTTGTTTGTTGCTGCCATTTTTGTTGTATCGTGTATGCGTTGCCGCGCTCATGGAATGGCCAGGCGGCAAGTATATCTAGCATAGGTAGCACTTCGTTTCTAATGTCTAGAGACAACGGCGCAGGATTTTTTAAACAAATTTTCATAGCAATTAACCTAACATTTGGTTTTACAGTTTTTTTTTTCTAATATTTATTTTTCTATAAGATGCGCCTTAATTAAATAAAACGCCTTCCCATAACTTCTTATCAGCCTATGATACTAATGAATATTTCTTTTAGATTTGGTAGGTGGCGCTCGCTTCGAATTACACAAATTATGTTAATGCTTTTAGACAGTGAAAGGGAGGGGGGCCCTGGTGTAATCTACGCGCCTAAATTCAGTGTCAAATCTGTTTTTAATGCGATTTTACCAATGAGTGCAATGCCGCCCGAAAAATTGCGTCGCTGTAAGCACGAAAAGTGAAAGAAATCAAAAGCGCGTCAAGGGAATCAAGTGCGCCAGGCGTAACCAAACGTTAACCACGCTAAATGTCGGTTTGCTTATTGCTTATTGTGTAGATTCTTTTAGACTGTGTTTTGAAAATATGTTAAGAGATTTGTGCTTCTTGGCTAACGCTGTAATAATAATAATATATTCATGAACTGCAGGCAAGTGAGTGTGCAGCGGCATTTACTGACTGTACTATTTGCTGCCGCTTTTCATATTCAATTCGCACTGATTGCACTCATATCTGATTTGATTTAATTTGCGTGTTTTACTTCTAATGACTTTGTGTATAATTTTCGATATTAATTTGAGTAATCACGCGTTTATGGCGTAAAAAATGAAATTAGTGAGAGCGCAGATGTTTAGAAAATACCATAAAGCGCGCTGGTGTGAGACGGATATATTATATATCTTTTTTATTCATTTTATGAATTATTTAGACAGCAAAGATGCTATATCCATTATCAATGCAAATCGTGAAATATTCGAGGAAAACCTGCATAACTTAAAATTATTCCGTTATTGTGCTTTAATTACTTTTCCAATAGTGTGAACACGCCTTGAGCATACATTTTAGGCATGATTTACTTGGCTATTACCTCAATAGCAATTTGCAGCATCTTCAATTAGCATTAAATTACGAAATTTCGGCGCCTTCAAATACAGAAAACTAATTTATTTTCAACAGAGAAATTTAATTCGAAAGAGAGCAGATGAAAACGAGTGGAAATACGTGAATAAAGCGTAATCTCACTTTTTGAAATCCCAGTTATGCAGTCAGTTTTCTTGCAGTCTCAACTTCCCGGCGTCAATTTCCGGCTTACAAAGTTGACCTGTAATTGCAATGCCGCTGCATCCTGTCGCATATTTACTGAGATGCTTTTTTTTTGTAAACAACTACAACACATTTCGCTTTTTTTCTTTTTTTGTGTGTTTGCATTCTTCGCTTTTGTCGCCATTGTCGTGGTCTATTTATGGTTAAACAACTTTGTCGAAAGTGTCAACAACAGACGGCGTTGAATAAATAAATAAAAATTAAAAGGCGAAAACAAATGAATCGAAACTCATCGAATGGGAAAAGCATAGAAAATAAGCATATTTTTTTTTGGCTGCACAATAACTGATCCTTTGGCAACAATAATGAGAGTGTCAAGTGAGTCAGCCACACCAAAGCAGTGTAGCGCGCTTCTATGTAGCAGACAACGTCAGGCTAGACGATCCGTAGCGCCGGAATGGGGCGCACTTGCTGGTTAACACTGCTCAAGTGACAATTTATTCATTTGATTTTGCCTAAACTTTGGCTGTCGATGTTTTTCTGTTTTTGTTTTCGCAATAGACAATGTCTACAAGCCCCACCTTCACTGTCTATGTCATCACTTGGCATACACTTTTTACTGATTTTCATTATACCGTTATTCGTTGATTTCGCTTGCGCTGAGTCTATACTCAGCGCTTTCGTTTGCAACGCCGATTCAACGTCATACTTAGCGCCAGCAAGTGAAACTCATTTAAAAATAATTAAAACTTCAAAATAATTACCTCCATTATTGGCATTTGCCAGCGACGATGACGAGGGTGACGAGGCAATGGCGCCGGTCGTACCAATAGCAGCTATTGCCGACGACGCAGATGCTGGTGATTGGTAGGCGGTCGATGATGGCAAGGTGCCACCGCCGCCGCCACCATTGCCCAACAAGTCAGCGCTACCGCTGGCTGCCTGCGCTGCTGCCGCTTGCGATGCCGATATCGAGGAGAGCGATGAGGTTGCCGTTGATGCTGTGACCGTGGTGGGTTGTCCGAATTTCGTTAGATCCGTGTTAGTGCTTTTGGCGGCCGTCACTTCGGATGCCTCATTGCCGACTAGAATTGTGCGTGGTTCGTCCATGGATAAGTGTAATACACCGGATACTGAGCGAAGTGAGGTTGCAAAGAGAGAGAGTAAGAGAAAGAGAGAAGAAATGTTGAAGTGAATAAATGAGCATTAATTAAAATCATTTTAATTAAAGAAAAGCAAGAAAATATAATAATAAAACCTAAATGAAAATCAATTAAAGTGCGTGCTATAACAATGTAAGATGGAGAGTGTTGCTGTGGATTTACCATATAGAACTATTGAAATCAAGCCGAGTAACGCAAATACCGCCAAACATATATTGAGCGCACACCGCCAGCGGTGCCAGCGCGCCGCCAAACCCTTGCGGAAATTCATCGGTGTTGAGTAGTGGTGCGCAGGCAGGCCGCTCATAACGCTGCGCGGTGGAAGCACGGGTCCCATGCAATTATTCGTGCTGCGCTCGTAACCCTTGAGTGTGTCTTTTGTAGGTGTTGAGCAGGCCGAGCCGCTTTTATAATCGATGGGTGAACCTTTGTTGATATCTGCAAGGAAAAATTGGTCGAAATAATTTATGAGATAATTCAAGGCTTTATATGTTTATATCTAGAATGTAAAACAAAAATTCTAGAAAGTCCACTGTTAGATTTTATTTGCTGCATAATAACGGCTTTATTGCTATAAATTGCATTGATCGGCTTTTAAAGCTTTTAAGCTTTTTCTAAGATTTTCAGTGCGTGTCTTCGTGCTATTCGTAAGAGAGAAGGCTTTGCAGTTCTAAAGCCGTATTGGTGTTGCAGATTTATGAACAAAAAATATATTCCCAAGCTTTTACAGGGTGTTACGTGAGGTAATTTTCTAGAATTTTTTATTCTCTCTCGGTCGGGATATGAACCTACAAATGGCATTGCATACAGTTCGGTGACTTGTATATCTTCGACTTTAGTGATATTCGATAGGTTAACTATAAAGAAAGAAATTCACACATTAAATGTTATTTTCTGGAATATATCTGAAGATTTTTTTCAGCTCTTTTTGCAATTTTTTTTAAAATCCTTGGATTTAATCCCGACATTAAATATATGTTTGTACATTTCTTTGCTTTGTGCTCTATAAGGATAACGGTATTTTTTATCACATTAGCAATGCAAGGATTATAGTCAACACAAAAGAAGTGAAATAAAAGGGACATTAACTAAAATCAATTAAATCATTTGACCATGAAACACACCGTAAAAATGCCAACTTGTAGTTGTAAAGCTAAACCATAAAAAGTAACCAAGCCAACAACAAATAGCAACAAAACCCGAAAATATAGCAAATGTAATCAGAAGCCAGTGAAAAGCGAAGGGACCGTTAGCAAAAAAGGAACTAAGCGACAACACTGGCGACCATTAAAATCACACCTAATTCTCCATTCTCGATTTCCTTAACGAACAAGCTACAGCCGCAACTGAATAGCCGCATAAGCAAATAAACTACTATAAAAAGAAATACAAATGCTTGAAAAAAGAAAGTAAAGCATTAAAGCGACAAGCAAAAAAAAAGAAACGCGTCGCTGCCCATTGAAGTCCTTTTGCTGCGTGTTAATGTCAGGGACAGGACAGCGTCAGCGTTAGGATTTGCAACTGACTTGCCTGCCATGGACTGGTGATTGAAGTTGTGCTTAAAGAACAAAAGGCTGCAGTAGAAGACATGGCGTTGCGATATACATATGTAAATGTGTTACGTCGGCGTTTAGATGACAGCGACACTGCGTCAACGGACCCCAATATGGCGACAGAGCACAGCGTTAGCTTTTGGCATTTTCGGTGCGGCACGGCGACTGCTGCTTATCGCCTTTTTGGCTCAAATTTCATTTGTATAAAAGGATTTGCGCAAAAGGATAAACGAACTGACAACGAACATAACCTCAAAGCGAGGGTGAGGGCGCAGCGCAGCGTACATGTAAACGTGTGCGTCAGCGAGTGTGTGTAAAAAGTCGAAATTGTATGCAAAAATTTGCCAAATGAAACGCTCTATTTTTATCCCTTAACCCGCACACTTGTGCATGTGTGCGTGCATACTAATACATGCATATATCACTACGAATCAAACGGATTTGTAATCAAACAAAAATGGCAACGGTGGTAGCGGAAGGCTGGTGGTGTTGCGACACTGGACGAAGTCAAATGGAAAAAAATGAAGAAGAAGTGCTACAGTAAGTAATGTCATTGAGCGGGCAGGCGAGAGCTACTAAAAAAAAACCCTTGTATTCCCTGGATAATGTTGCGCAGCAGAAACAAATCATTTGTTGACGCCATGATGATAATTCGATTATGTGATGTACCCAACAAAAATGGGAGTAGTAACAGAAAATAAAAATAAATTAAAGCAACGAAGAAACCGCAACAGGGAAACGCAAAAAGTTCGAGACTGAAAATCAAAACGGCGAATGGCAATGAGTTGGTTGCCTGCGTGTAATGTCGACGCTATATCCTGATAACCAAGTATGCTTTATATGCGCATACACATATATATATATAATATATATATTTTTTATAATATATATGTATATATGTATATATATATGTATGTATATAAGTGACGTTGGTGTGCTTTCGTTAAGAGTGAACACGCGCGCGGTCTGCCAATGCATGTTGGCGCAGACAAAAGACACGCAACAACGGAAATCTGTCTGTCTGTCTTCAGCATGTCTGCGTCTGTCTACTAGGCGTACGAGCGATCAAGTGGAAATTCAATATCGATAACATTTCATGCCAACTTATAATAGTTTAAATACATGTAATGTTATGTGATTGAGAGCATGAGTAGACAATACAAATACACATACAAAGATAATTTTATACTTGAATTCTGAGGGCTGTCGTAAGCGCAATATGCTCCTGCCGTTTGACGGCACGAGCAGTGATAGTCAAAGTTGTTGCTTGTATGTGTAAGTGAATAACTGAATGAGTTTTGCTATAAGCAAAATTAAGTGTGGTTAATGAAATGAAAATGAGTTGTTTAAAAGGCGAAGCAAAGAAAATGGAGAAAATATTTATTTTCAGCATATATATAATATTTAGTAGTTGGAGAGTGGACCATAGTATGCTGTAGTAAGAGTCAGCAAAGTCAATTTGAAAAGCAGAAAATTAAGAAAATATCAATATGCAAAGTAGCTATGAGTTAACATTTGGCGTAAAGTAGGCGAAAATAGCTTGAAAATAAATAAAATGACACATGATTTATATTATATATAAAATAAAAATAAAATCTTTTATTTATGTAAGCTTTTTTTTATTTTTATTTAATATTATGTTAACAACCCATTAACATTAGAGAAATATTTTAAATTATAAAAAGTTGATAAAATAGAAAAAAACTATTTTACCAAAATACAAATATTCATACCTTTGAAACGAAAAAGAACACCCCTCTGAAAATTTCAGAATTTTGTTAGATAAGTTAGAGGTATAATACAAACATTTTGTAGGATAAAATTTTTCGATGTTGGTTACTTTTTACGATTTTGAAAAATGAAAATTTTTTTAATTTTTAAAATTTGTTTTCAAACTAATTTTTTCTCATACCTCTAAGTGACCTCTGAAAACGTACCAGCGTTCTTTATTTAATATACAGTAGTTTCTGAAATATTAAATAAATAAACTCTTCGGGAAAATTAAAAAAAAAATTCCTTTGGCAGAACTTCGTTTTATGATAAGACAAAACTTTCCACCAAAATTCATTCGAATCGGTGGGGGTCGCGTACCACTATTTGTCGATTTGACATGAAATTACCCAAACATATCTCAGTTCATAGTACCGCGCTTGACTGCCACTCCGTTATTACAACCCGTTTGATAAAAGTTTTGATTTTATAAACAATTAATTCCTAATATCAGTTAGATCTCTTAAAAACTACTAAAACTAGGCTAGTGTCGCGCCCCCGAATAATCTTTCAAACCTCATACTAAGCTCTAACAAGCGAAATAGCGACGGAAATTTTAGCTATTATCATGACATACGTAGGGTATACTAAATAGTTATTGAATCTTTATGATTCTTTTATGTTTTTCTAACTTTTTTAATATAATTTGTATACTAATTATGTTGCTTTGTTTAATTACATATCAAAATGTTACTCATACGCTATGGTACACCAGAACGCTTCGCTTTTAAGAATGAGTAACAAATTTGCTTTCACTATTTATTCTAAAATTAAAATATTTAAAACACCATGTTTCGCCATTAAATCAGCTTGGGTAAAATATCTGCCGACAATCGTATTTTTGTGGTCCATATATCATACTAAGGCTGCGGCTGCCCAAACAAGCAGTGTTAGTAACAGTTGTACCAGATAATATAAAGGCAAAAGTAACTAGACTACGGTACAACATTGACATACAACCACAATTATATATATGTACAAGTATTATATAAAATGAGCAAACAAAAATTTTGTAAAATTTCATTTGAATCATTTGCGTACACAATCACAGACAAAGTGTATTCAATATGTATATGCATAGCTACACTTAAAGCAAGCAAATTTTCTATCAGTAGAATGCAATATCACCGCAATAACATGACTTTTACATTTACCAAGCCACGATATATTTTGGGGATTTTTACTGTCTGCTCGACATTATTGCCATTTTTGCTGCCAATGTCATGGTCTGCGGTTGTGCTAAGCCCACACACGCAGACACACACACACACACATATGCAACGCACATATACTTGCACGCATGCATAACTGTTATGCTAGACATTTAACTATTTTTTCTATGCAAGTAATATATTTTATAGGATACTGTATCATATTTTGTGCGAATCCATTGGCATACAAATAGTTTTTGGGTGTCGAGACAAAGTTTTATCGCACTTCAGCCAACCAGCGACTATCCGCTATACAAATGCTTTAAGCCGACGCTGCAGACATATATATTATATTAAATTCATATGTATATATGCACGTATGTGCCTATGTAGTTGATGTGTAAGCTGCAATGCAAATAAAAAGTCGAGCGTGTTGTAGCATTTGTGCGTCTTATTCGCCGTCAAGATTTTAAATAAGTGCAAAAGAGCGTACTTGCAGAGCCATAAAATACCAGTTAAGTTTCATTTAAGTGCATTCGCATTTGAATGTCTAACGTTTGTGTAATTTTAAGCTTTTTTTTTTGGTTTTTTTGGTTTGGTTTTTTGGAAAATTTGCGTGTCTGTCTATTGCAGTCTCATATCTATTTCGCACACATTAAGAATAGTTTGCTTTGGTTTTTTTGTTGGTTGTAACTTCTCAACTGTTGAAATTTTATTGCCGAAACGTGTTCAAGTTACTTATGCATGCGTGAATAATTAAAATCTTACGGCTTTGGCGCATTGCCACTGCAGTGCCTCTGTGTGCTGCAATTTCACACACATACACAAACTCATACATAGATTTTCATATTCATATATAAAGTAAAATGTGCTAGCATTTTTGGCTACGCAATTACTTTGGTCCATTAAGTGTCTGTGTGAGCGACTGTGCGAAATGTTGCATAGTTTTGGGCGCTCTTCTTTAAAGTTCTAACGCTTACTTATGCACTATTTGTGTTTGCAAATAGTTTGGCAAAGTAATTTTTACTTGCGGCGACATATTCACACTTTAAAAACGGATTACACATTCAGTGTGGCAGCACTGTATTTGATTATATATAATTTTGCGTTGGCAATGTTAAATTATATTATTTTTTAAATACATATTTTTGACAAAGCTTGTCGAAAATATATAATTTTGAGCAAGGCGAATTTTTTTAAGTAAAAACTAATAACTTTTTTTATTGCAAATTTAATATTTATAAATTTCCACGCTGTGGAAGCCGTGGCCTATGCTTATCCTCAAGCAATCAATAACTTTTTACAGTTAAAACTTTTCATAAGTCAATAATTAACACCTCTATAATTTATACCTTTTCCAATGTTCTTTTCTTCGAAAGTGTAGACATTCAATACAGTACCGCAATTAGACGTCCGCAGTACCGCACTGCCGAGTGGCAGCATAAATCGCAATAATCAAAACTTTCACCACGCACTTTGCTGTCAATTTTCACAAATGAGGTCAATTATTTTTTCATTGCAGCAGTCAATTAAAAACTTTGAAAACTAATGACAGTACCTGACATCAAATGACAATATTTTTTTTTTTCTTTCAAATATCAATATCTCTCTCCGCCTACGATGAACGTGGTAATTAGAGACGTGAGAAACGTGCAAGTTCTTCGAATGCAAGGCAGCAGGAAAGGCGCGTTGGCGTGAAAGAGATGGCATGACGGAAAATTGACAGCTGTCAGAATTTATACAATCAAGTTGGCTGCAAATGAAGGCAGAAAGTACTAAAAGCAATGAAAACGCGTTCAAAGTGTTGTTGCTAGCAAAGTTGGGGATGTGTGGCTAATTAAAAACTACGAATACAAAGCCGTGCTAAAAGTATAAACTTTTCCAACTACAGTTAATACAAAAACTGGCAATATTTTACACTTAACGCAGTACGCACATATACATACAAGAGCATTACAACGCACATAAGGCCAGGTTTCTGATGCGCCCACAAAATAGTAAGTAGAAATCAGTTTGAGCGTGGCAAAAGTGCGGCAAGACAACTTTTGCAGAACCCAACTTAAATTACTCATAAGTGTTGGTGGTGAGAGGCGCAAAAAAATAAAGTGAAATTTGATTTACTACTTAGTCAGCATTTGAGGCAGCAGTTTTCGTGGGTGAATGAGCAATTTGGCTAAAATAACAAAACACAAAAAAAAAAATGATGTGCGCATTTGTGGTTGTAACTCAACTTAAACGTTAAATGTTCGATTTACAAAACAAAGCTATGCTTTTTTTCAAAAACAGCGATGTGTGTTTGTTGTTTTTGGTGGCTGTTGTGGAAAAGTTTTGCGAAAACTTTGCTTGAGCCAACACATTAATTGCTCGATAACTCATAAAACGGTACGGTAACGTTGAGCTTAGATTGGTTGCAGAACTGCAAGAGTTTTGTACATAAACCAATTAGTGAGTTTGGATAGCGAAGCTTTAACTGTGAGTGTTTGGGAATTTGTAAGTGGTAATTCTAAACAGTTAAGTGTTGACCACATTAAGACCTTTTTAATATCCTTCCGTTAGCAAACAGTATAAACGATAGACAAATTATTGTGTGCTTAGCAAGAATTGTAAAAAAAGTTTAGGCTAAGCACATGCCAAGAAGCAATTATTAATAAAATAAAAATATAAAAAAAAATATAAAATTATAAAAAAAAATATAAAGTTATAAAATAAAAATATTATATATAAAAAAATTTATAAAAAAATTTAAAAAAAAAAATAAAAAATAGAACCGAAAATATTGACGCAATAATTTAGTGATGTGATTATATAGCTAAATATTATTTTTCTTTCAACTGCTGTTACTAACGAGCAATTCACATAGTAAAATAACACTTGGCAACTCTTTTAAAAATACACCAGGCTTCATATTCCACCGAAACCAACAGCGCTTGCCATGCTTGGCAAAAGTTCAGTGTAGTGTTATTTAATTGCAATTAAGGGCGTTTAACCAACTCAATTGAATAGCAAAAGCAACAACAGCAATAACAGCGCCAAATTATCTCGCTTTGAGCTAAAGACGTTTGCCGTGTGCAATGAAGCAGTGGCGCAGCTGACACTTCGACCAACAGTAGCAGCAGCTGTAGTAGTAATGGCAACACTCGGCCACAACTTTTCTGCTGCTTACGCTGCCAGCGCTAATGCGATCAGTTCTAATGCCAACGCTAATTGATGTGATTTGCGGTTAATTTCGAAGCGATACGTTGCGATTCGATTGCTGCTGCGTTTGCGTTTTTGCTTGCAACCCAGCTGTGACTGCATGCCAAAAGAGAATCGTTAAGCAGCCACACTCGAAGAGCGCTGCGTTGTTGTTAAGGCTTGTGGCAGCGGTGCAATAACACCAATAAACGTTCTTACTCCTGCGATTTGGCACTAATAAGACGTCTAATTGAGCGGCGTACATAATTCTCACCCTTGGTTAGTTCGCTTTACGGGTGTATGCTTGGATTGCTGGGTGGCGTGATGGCAATAATGTACCGTTATAAATGCTGTTGTGTACTTATAGCGTGCTGAAAGTTGTGTAGCAGCATTTGAGAGCCCAAATTATTATATTTAAAAAGTAAAGTTTTTTGTCAGGAATAACTCTTTTTGAAAATTATGGAAATATTAGTTTAATAATTTTTATTGCAAGCAATTATTAAAGTGTCTGAATAACAGAAGTAAATATATCACTGGTTTCTAGATTTTTTTACACCTTCGGATATTTCTTCGTCAATTTCTACTTTAATTTTTAATTTTTCTGCTTTCAATTTTGCTTTCTTGCTGACGCATCAACATTTAAGCCCCACTTTTTTAAATATGAGCCACGAATTGGTAAATGCGGCAATAATTTTAATTAATTTGCCTAGGAAGACTGCTATGAAAACACTCAAAAAGGAAAAGGCACTTGCGAACCCACATTTGATTTTTTGCTTTTTTGCTGCTTAAGCGCACAATTTTTAATAATTTCTTCTAAAGAAACGAAGAAAAATGTTTTGAAATCTTTTTTTTTTCCGAAGGAAAATGATGCCCAAACAGCAAACTTCATAACTTAGAAGATTTGTGTCTTCTCCTTTATAACTTATCCAGTTAATAAGTATGCTGCCTTTGATAGAATTAATTTTAATTATAATTAGTTAATATGTTTTGAGCTTGAGCAAATTTTTATCATGTTACGCGGCAGTTGCGGCATTTGCGGCACTTGTGGTGCTATAAGCAAATTTTCGCCTCATAAGAAGTTTCGACTAAATACCGCAACTTAAGCGCAAAACTTTGCGAATACTAGTCTCTACTTTTATATGCTTGTTGCTAGTTGTATTTGCCAAGGCAAATAAAAATGCAAACTTTAATGCGCTGCAAACTATTCGCAAGCGCAGCAGAGATGAAAACTTAATGAAAAAGCAAAGAAAATGCGCTAACCAGAAAATAAAACAGAAATTAGTAATAGTTGTGCGAAATGTTGAAATGAAATAGCGCTCGAAGCTGTTAAGCAGTAACGCAGTACTAGACGCGGCGCAGCTGCAGCTATGCGCTTCACCGCGCCCCGTCTCAACATGCTGCGCCTTGCAAGCAGTGTTGCACGACTAATTAAATTAAAATCCTTGCGTGCATTTTCCACACAAAATCAAGCGGGAAAATCGTAACAATTTCCCAAGTGCTGCCGCATGCCCGCGCAACAGCAGGAATTTATAAGTTTGCGTTTTTGGCTAAGTAGCGCTGGTGAAAAGGCAAAAAATGAAAATGAAAATTTAACAAGCCTCGCGCAGAACAGCAAATCGCAATTAATTTCGACAGCAACGCGCTCGTACTACGCATACACAAATCGCTCAACGCACAACTGCGGCAATCAAATTGGCGAAGACTAACCGAAATGCGCGCGCGGCAGCCAATAGTGAAGCGCCAACTATTTCGTGGTACAACCGTTTAAGTACTTGGACAAGTGCAAGACGAGGCGCACATGTCGACAATAAAATCGCTGTCAAGCGTGCAAAGCCTGATGATGAAGGAGGAGCAGTAAATTGGAGTGAGCGCAAGTAGTATGCGTTAGCAGTGGTGGCAGCGCCATTTGTATGCGTGCGTGTTTGTAGTTGCGTTGCTTACGAGTAGTGAACGAAAGTAGTTAGGCGTACGCGCGCAGCTGGCGTGGGCGTGAACTGTCACATACAAAGCCGATAACATAACGAATTAAAAGCACACTTTTGCAGTAACAAACATACGTCAACAGCGCGTGGCTATGTATGGATGCAGCGAATGGCGGCACTCTCGGATGCGCGCTCATGTGTGCTGCAAATTGAGTTTTAATTTCATTTCCAATTGAATGCACATTTTTATGCGCTTATGAAAAATTATTTCTTCCAAATTTATAAAAGCATGAAGCTTGCTGGAAGCTCTTTGCGAAAAGGAAGAATGTCAAATATGCTTAAGCGTTGAAGAAATGTCGCGTCTCACAAAGCAGCGCAATTAAAGCAACATTTTGGCGAGGGAAAGCGAGTACGGGATGCGGCACGCGGTTGTAAGTAAGACCAAGCACTTAGGCTTGGCGGTAGAATGATACGCTTTGCGGCGGCAAACATTTGCTTCGCATAATCAATGAGCTAACGGCTTGGCTGCTTACTTGTCGCGCGTTGTTTCAATGGCGACATTATTATTTATTTTGCTCACTGAGCGCAAAATGTCTGAAAATTGTTATTAAAATATTTCTAGAACGCTAGCGGGTATTTGTTACCACACACATGTGTATAAAGCGATATATATGTATCTGTATGTATGTGTGTATTGGCAGTTATGCTAAGGTGACAAGTTGTGTGAGAAAATTGTAAATTAAATGCCACAGGCGACAGTTGTTCTGCTTAAGTATGAAAGATATTTTTGTGTGCGTTTATGGCATGGTGTGTGGTGAATTTTTAGAGCTTATGTGCATATTTAATTATAATTTTTTTTAACTGCCTTAGATATTCATGCAAAGCTCAAATTTAAAGTGAATCTTTCAAATTGAATAAAAAGCGTAAAAGGTGATAAGTTTGTTCAACTAAAAAAGTGTGCGCCTGTGGATAGGCCAAGTATTATTCTTAAAATATATTAAATATTATATTGTTTCATTATTATTATTTTATTACTAGATTTTTTCATTATCTAATGGTATCAAAGTTGCAGTAAGATATTACATTTTTCAAAGAAGAAGCCATATATTTTACCATCAAGAAGACCTCTTGTTTTATGAACACTTGAAACATATCACTTGCTTCAAAAACCAATCCAATAGAAAAAAAGCAAAAAAAATATTTCCTTGTTTCACCATTGCGAAAACATTCAGCCAAAGCAATCAATGCATTAAAGCTTTACATATAAAATTTTCAAAGCCTTTACCCTTCTCTTTATGCCACTAAGCTTTTATGGCTCTATTTGTACGCGCCCGAGCATTGATATGAATTTATAAACTCTAACTCTCACTTTCCAGCGCTAACACATGATTTTATGTGCCGCTTTTATGCCGGTAGGCGCATAAATGTTTATCGTTTCAATACAAAACAACAACTATAACAACATGCGCATCAAAAAAGCGTAAATAAATGAGAGTATTGGCAGCATGCAAGCGCTGTTAGATCTATATAGTATATGTAAGTGCTATGTGTATGTATGCGTAAGTTTTTGCATTGTGTTTAGCGCTTCGCTACATACACACATATATACGCACTTTTACTCGTATAGGGATGCATATGCGCGGCCTTAGCATAAACACAACCGCCTTTATTTTCTGCTGACGCGTAAAATTGCCAAGGCTATATGCGAGTTGGGTTGAGCTGTTTTGAGCTTTCGCTTGGCAATAAATTTAATTGATTTAAAGTGTTGTGCACATAATAATTTCGCACCCTACAGGCGCGCGGACGTGCGCTCTTTATTTGGCTGCGATGTTTGTATGTGTGTACAGTGTTTACATGTGCCTACTGCCTTCTCAAATACAGCCCTTTATAACTCTCGTTTTATGAGGCCATAAAATGCGTATGTGCTCTGCTATATTTTTCAATTAACCGTTTTTTTCTTATGTAAGTATTTTAAAATATTTCACTTTTACAGCTTTATAACTAGCGGGAAGAGTTCGTTGGTGGACAAGTAGTGGCGTTCTGCATGTTGTGTTCATAACTTGCTAAGCGGTAATAACCGTTAAATGCTTTGGAGTTAATGCAGGCGCAAGTAGCTGTCTGTAAAAGCGCTTTAACTTAGTATCGGGTTACAAAAATATTTTACAAATTTTATGTTCTCATTCTGAAAAATTCTATGCATATTTACTTCTACTTTTATTTTTTATGTAGAGTTGTTGTTCTCCTTATAATTTTCTTTAATTTCTAAATATCTTTAATGCTGTTTATTAATGTTTTTTTACTTAGTTTTTCGTTTTAAAGCGCATTTACATTAAACATTGCCTTAAGCATTTTTTTTCATTATTTGCTCGTTTATGTCTCCATTTCACCGCTTTTATCTCTATAAATAGTTTTTTTTTCTGCGCCAAGAGCTAAGCCCCTCGTTAACATAACAATACTTTTGCAAGAAAGACAATTTGAATATGTTGTTTTTTTGCAACAAATCACATAACAGTGCCAACATTGTCATAGCTACCGCAACTGTCATTGATAGCCCAAACGCAGAGCAGCGCGTGGCGACTGATTGCGCTCCGCTTACAAAGCACTGAGAGCAGAAGAAACGAAGAAAAAATTGAGGTGAAATAAAATTTACATCAAAGCACCAAGATTGATGAAAAGTCATTAAAAAGCACATAAATCAAGTGATTTCGTTAAGGTTGCATACCGGAAAGTTTGGCAAAAAGGCAGAATAAATAACAATAAAAAAGAGAAAATGAACCAAAGTCCTGGCAGCGTCGAGAAATGCCAAATAAAATATCCTACAAGCTAAATTACTAACCGAAAAGAGGGTGAGAAGGTGAAAAAAGAGGTGAACGTTTGCTGAACACTTGGCAGCAGCGCCCAAATGACTGAGCGACTTGCTAAGCAGCATTGCTTAATATTCAAGTGGTGTGTGTGTTGGTGTACAAAAACTTTTCTACCTTGCGCGCTTTTTAGATTTCACAAAAACTTTGAAATGATTTGCATGCAAATTAATTGCCTGCTGTCTTAGCACTTCTTCTGGTCTTAGCAAACAGCAAACTGTGCCCAAACGCCCAACTACCGAGCGCCCATCACAATCGGCGGTAACATTGCACTGCGCCAAGTGTGTGTAAGTTGAGAATGGTAGCACACTAGCAGAGCGCTAAGCCGCACCGGAGGGCAAATAAATGCTTACACACTCGAATTGCAAGGCAATGGCGTAGTGTTTGAGAGTGGCGGTAGCAAAAACCAAAAACAAAATAAGAAAATTAAGCACAAGAGATAAGTCGTATAAATTATAGCAATTTAATAAGTTCTAAATACACGCATCCGTTCTCCAGCACACGCCCCACAAAAGCGCTAAGCGATGCCAGAGACTCAACTCGAAATAGTAGCTGAAGATTGCGTGCAAAGCGAGAAATAAATGCTGAACCCAGGAAGTTTAATGCTAACCTTTTTATTCTGCGAATGCCAAAAACTTTGTGTGCAACTTCACAAGATTTTGTAGTGTCAATGATTTCTTACACAGTGTGCGTGTGCAACATTCCATGCTACGGAGAGCAAATTGGCAATTCTGTAGCATATCTTAGGGCGCACGCAAGTTTTGAGGGGACACTGGGGAGTATAGAAAATTGGTAAATGCATGGTGACACCAAGAACCCCAAGGGAAAGCACAAACCCAAAGATTTTCTTAAGAGAAAAGCGCATTTAGTTGGGTCACCCTGTAGGTCACCCCTTGTTACAAACTTTTGCAAGTTCACCAGCTTCTCGCACAGACACAGACGCTGAAGATACTGCAAGCAAACATTTTTCGACGATTAAAATTGTCGGTCGGACATTAATTTTATGTCATCGGTGGTCTTTGCAACAGCAAAAGCAACAATTACGTTAATAAAGAACAAACAGGAAGCAGGCAATATTGAGTATGCGTGCCACGAAGGGGTGTAAAAGAATGAGTAAGTAGTGGTTTTTTTTTTGTGGTGGTGAAGTGGTGGGCTGCAAAGTTTCTATGAGACAATTTCATTTAACCGACCAAGCGCCAGTCGCAGATTTGTGCAGACAAGTGTAAAAATTGCCGGGTGTGAGGGGCTGCAATCATAATGAAGTACTCACAGCTTTTATAGTGAGAGCGCTTATATAGAAAAAGTAGTCGCAGCAAGATTTAAGTTTCAGCAGATTTTCCAAGCAACAACGCTCAAATAAAGCACACTCTTTTGAGTAATTTCATTTGGTAGCATTTGTTGTTGTAGTTACATTTATTTCGCATGAGCACGTTTGTTTGTTTTTGTTTGACGTTCGGCGCGCCGTTGACCGCTTTGGGGTTACTCGGCTCATTAAGGCGCAACTAAAGTAGTGGATAAACACCTACACACACACACCCACACACACACACATACATAATTAAAAAGGGCAGTTACTGAGTTGGGAGAAAGCGTCACTCGATTGTTAGGATTTACCATAATTCATTTGAGCTTAATGAGTTGGTCGTTTATTGGAAAATTAAAGGCGATAAGGTGGTGTGTTTGGTGCAGATAGGTGGGAGTGAGCGTATTCAATTTTGAAAGTGTGGTATTGTTGTTGTTGTGTAGCTAAGCAGCACAGGTATGGTGGAGATTTTTACCAATTGGTTTCTCATAAAGTTGTTTATAAATTGTTGCATCTTTCAAAATCGGTTCAAATTCTGGAAAGTAAATTTTTAACACCTGGAGAACGCTTATTTCCTCTCCTATTTGGTATATATAAATATGTATATTTTTTTTACCTGAATTTCGCTCAAAATTAGAAGTGTTCAATTTATTTAGTATATTTATACCAGATTGCTTACCTGTAAAGAGAAGAAAATATAAAAAATTAATAAAGTAAGGAACTAATATATGTATTTACTAGATATATGCCAAAAAATTTGTACTCTGTTGAATTGTTAATATAATAATATGTATAAACTGAAGTATGATGATTTTGTCATATCAAATTAAAGGTTTCGTAGTGTTTTGATATAAGATTTTTCAAAAAAAAGAAAAAAAAAATAAAATAAATTCGATTGCACCGAAGCTATAACACTCTGTAAAAATAAAGAAGTTTTCATACAAGAACTTGATGTTGATCGTTGAGTTTGTATGGCAGCTATACGCTAAAGTTGTTCGATATGAAAAATTTCTTCGGAAATTGTACTGTTGTCTTAAGCAATAATCTGTGCTAAATTTTGTGAAGATATCTTGTTAAATAAAAAAGTTTTCCATACAAAGCTTTGATTTTTATTGTACAGTTTGTATGGCAGTTAAATGCTAAAGTTGTTTAATCTAAAAAAATATTTTGGAGACTAACTCGTTGGCTCAAACAATAAGCCGTGCCAAATATCGTGAAGATATATTGTCAAATAAAAAAAAAATATATATATATGTATGTATACTCAAACTAAAAGTAGATTAAAAATTTAATTTGCATTTCATTGCTGCTGTTTTTAAATCGAAAGTGTCTTGAAATCTGACATAAAGCAATTTGGGTTTTGGAGAAAGTGTTAATATGATACTGACACACACATACAAATTTGCCTGTTGGCGTTTCTGACATACTCATATGACTGTCAGTTATGACAGCAACAAAATAGTGAAATTCTATATAAATAAGTCTACAGTTGGTTAAATAAGCATGTACATATGGCATTTTGCAACACATCTATACATATGTAGGTATGCACATACATATATAAAGAAGCTGGTAACTAACATTACACCACTGTGGTGGTCTACTTTAATTTATTTATAAACGCCAGCGCTTATTAGTACATTTATACCAAGCACACAAATATGTTTACACTTGTGTCGGTGTGTATTTAATTGCTTAAAATTGCACATATCAAACGAAGTTACTTGACAGCATGACTCATGCTACAAATTAAACAGTTAATGCTTTACCAACAGTCACACGCACATTAATACAAAATACAATGTAGGTAAGCTTACCTATGTGCGTATGTGTGTACATGCTCGTGGCCACTGTGTGTCCCTGTGAAATGACACTTAGGAAGGAGTGAATTTTTATTTAAAAAGTTTGCTCAACATTGCGGTCACATTCAAGCTTCCGCTTGTCACAGACAAATGCAAGCAACACATTCGCATTCATATAAGTGTAGTTAAAAAAAACACACATATGCATACAACCGTGTGTGCTTGTATGCGTTGCTTTAATTTCGCCTGTGTCTGACCATTTGCGGTTGATCTTGCTGCGATAGCATACGAATATTTATGTGCGTATTTGAATTTGTTGCTGTTGATTTTATTGAAAAACTTTTGCAAACACTTTTTTCGCTTCATTTTCATTTTTGTTTAATTTTATTTTTATTATACCTATGGTGCTTTATGTGTGTAACAATTTATTTAAAAGACCAAGTTTTAAGTTTTCATTTTGCTTGTTACATTTACGATTTTATTTTAGTCAAATAACTGTTTGTGGTTATGTGTGTCTACATTGTCATGGTTAAAAACATGTATTTACAAGCTTATCGTGAAATAGCAGTTAGCTTCACAAACACCTACACAATTTGAAATTTTTTTCTTTTTAAAATGTTGTTATTTTTTTGTGTCTCAGAATGTTAAACCTTTGAAAATATAGAAATTGTTTTTGGTTTGCAGAATTTTAAAATTTCTTCACTATTTTGACTTTGTATGCTTTTAGGCGCATTAACAATTTGGTTTTAAAACGCTTCAAACTTACTAATTTATTAAAATTATATAGATTTTTTCTTATACGTTAAGTTTATTATATTAATCTGTATCGAAACTTTTCTAATTAAATTTTCTCCCACGTCTTCTTAATCGTTATATATACTTTTGATTTCCAAATGCATTATTTCCATGTTAGCGCTGTGCAAAATTTAATTCGCACATATCCGCAAAAATACGAACAACATAAAAGCTTCAAAAAAAAGTTGTGCTCTTTCAGGGTTGCTTTTAATGAAATTCTGGCTTAGTAAAATTCTACAAATTCCACTAACTGGCCGCGCACACACTCTTTGCTAAATGCACTTTTTACACGCGCCAAATATGACTTCCATGAAAATCAGTTATTATCAAAATTTTAAATTAGTTTCGCAAATGCATGTACCGGTGCGTGTAAAATGTAAAACAACAAACATAAAACTTTTTAATTAACTCATTACAGTTGAGTGGCTACTATAGAATTCATTACGTAATTTCAGGTTTACAAAATTGCAAAATTTCGCCACAAAATTGATATGAATGCAACGCTGCAATAATTATCGAATGCTAGTTTTTTGTTTGCTATTATTGTCATACCCATTATGACATATTAATCATATGGGCTTATAGACATGTAATTATGTAGCAATATTTAATAGCACAATAAAATGTTAGCTACGCTAAAAATGCGCACAAGTGTCGCGCCTAAAAGATCGCAATGCTGTTTTTCTGCTGCGAATATTTCACATTTGAAATGCTAACATGTCAATTAAGTCGATTGGTTGTATAATCACACATAATTTAATGTGCGAATTAGTTAATTAAAGCCACAACAAAAAAAAGAGAAAAAACAATTAAATGATATAAAGAAAATCAAATAAATGAAATTAAAAGAAAAAAATCAAATAAATTAAATATTAATTAGAAAACTAAACAAATACATTTTAACAAAATTAGCTTAACTTTTTATTTGTCTCGCTTCAATATGAAATTGCTTTTGATTGTAATAAATGTTGGTGCAGTAAAAAGTAAGCAAGACGCGTAAATGCTTTAGCAAAACGTTAACTAGAACAAATTAGCTAAACTTGTGCAACTGAACTTGTGAAACACCAATACAATAGAAATCGTACAAGTGAACAAAGTGAAACATTAGCGCGCTTTGGCCAATACAAATCGTACACCTGAACTTTTGAAATACTTTTAATGCGCTGATCAACTTGTAAAACTTCATGTTTCTCATTAATTATCAGCATATTCCATTCAACTAATCATATGAAGTTAGTTTTCTGAAATGCACTTATAACTGACTACTAATTAATTAAATTAATGTTTTACTTTGCAGGCTGCAATTTATTCGCGAGTATCATGAGCGAACCATTTTTTCATAGATGCTAATGCCATAAAAATGCCGGTTTTAATAGATTCTGTGCAAATTTGTTTTTAATATATTATATAATTGGCGACAGCATGAGCTGTTTATTTTTATTAGCATTTGCGCCTTCTGTTAGCAATATTTGGAATTAATAGCGTTATGAAACATTGATAGCTTTGAATTTTGTTTGTAAAAATATTACATAACCCTGTGTAATTACCATAAAACAAAAAAAGCTTCATAGTTAAAAAAACAAAATTTTATACTATATTACAAAAGAATTTTTTGAAGCAGCGCATTGCTAAATCTGCATTGAATATTTTATTATTCCCAATCAAAAACTAAAAGGCAATTAGTTTTTTACTTTTTGACGGCTTTGTGTGCATAATAAATTTGTGATTATATTAATTAGAATCATTATAGCCCTATAAATATCGGGCTAGTCATGAGGAAGTCATAGAATATGTTAACGTGGGTGAAAGCTATATCCTATGGGTTTTTAGCAGTTTTGTTACCAGTTTTATAGAAGACATCAGGCTAAAGAAAATTCTGAGTAGTTGCAAAATGGTTTTTATAGCAGTGAAATTATTATAAAAAATTTATGAAAGGTTTCACTTCAGCGTGATTGAGTAACTGAAGCCTGTAATGTTAAATAATATTATGAAAGTTTGTGGTACTAAGCTAAAACTCGATGAAAATTCTGAAAGCTTGTAGTTCTAAATTCAAAATTTGATGGAAATTATGAAAGCTAGTTGTTTCAACCGAAATATTTAAAAAACTTGAGAATTGGAAATTATAAAATTCTGTGGTACATAGCGAAAGCTTGATGCAATTTATGAAAGCTTGTGGTTCAAAGCGAAAGCTTGCTGCAACTTACTGAAAGCTAATTGTTCTAAGCTTAAGCTTGTTGTTTACAGCGAAAGATTGTGAAATTTTGCGAAAACTGTGAGCGAATTATGAAAGTTTGCTTAAGCTGACATATTTCAAAATGGAAATAAGGTAAACAAATTATAAAATTTCCAAAGTGAGTGTTGTCAAATTATGATTAAAATTGCAGAAAACTCGAATAACAGCGCATTCTTGCCAAAATACAAATGAAACCGAATGAGCGCCTGCGATTGACATCTGCGTGGTAATTACAAATGTAAAATGCATAAACACTTAAGTAAGGAAATGTGCAACGATGCACGCAATCAGTAAATTGAAGCGCTCAGTGTGAGCAGCTATAAAGTGGCCGCATAAGTGGTTGGCTACGGTGGAATGGCACATTAAATGCGCGTACGCGTTTCATTTAAGGCCAAAACCAGCCCGTCTACTTGTATGCGTGCGGTCAAGTTTGTAATGTGCGATGCTACAATCGGACAGACGGAACATTTGCGGAGGGCAAAGTGCAGTGCAAATTTTCACACGCTACGTGTGTGCTTGTGATTTTTGCACCTCGGCGCACGCTTAAGCACACGACCACACTCAAAAACTGGCAGAAAGCAAACACACACATGCATAGACAATGAACAAAAAGTTGCTGCAGTAAAGCGCTGGGCAAGGCCAGGCGACTTCGACGCTTGTGACAGCTGATTGGTCATTTTTTTCTCTCGCAGAAAACGCGCGGAAACTGCGCGTGTGTGTGTGTGTTTGCTTGAGGCAACAACTGTCAGTGTCATTTAAAATATTAAAATGTGTTGCGCTTTTCATGTAATTCAAATAAGCAGAAAAGTAGGGGAAACAAAAATAAAAGGATATGCATGCAAAATGCATTTGAGAGCCGTGCACTCAAATGACATTTGTCATTTATATCAGAGAATATGCGACGCACTTTAATGAAATGAAAAATTGCGTGACAAATTCGTGTGCGACATCTGCTTGCATATGCTGTTGTTGAGCGTGTGCTAAAGTATATGCGCGCGACAGTAATTACGGCCTTATAAAAAGTAATTTATATTTAAATCAAACAGCTTATAATTTCATTATGTTAATAGTAATTTTTTCGGTCCATCCAATTGCTGTCGAAGTCAAGTGAGGCAATATATTTTTTTAAAGTCAATTACATATATTGCCTACCGCTTTAGTACTACAAGCAAAAGTTTATATAAAATAAAATATAAAAATGCTTTATACATTCTGACACTCACATGCCGGGAAACACATAATTGCAAAGGCAAAAGTTGCAATTACTTGCAGCTGATAATTACGCCAGCACCTGGTTGAAATGTGAGCGTAGAAAAACAACGCTAGAAAGTGGAGTTGAAATCAGAACAATAAAAACAACAAAGTTGCCTTTAAATGGTTTTTGAATATTTTTTACAAAAATGTATTTTTTACAAGTAATGTTAATTTATTAATATTGCTATGCACATGATAAGGTCAGATATAAATAATAAAATAATATAAATAAAATAAAATAAATATAAAATTTATTTGCTGTAAATTCAAAAGCATTTAGAATGCCAACCGAACTTGTAAACCAGGCTTAAAAACAAAAATAGCTGAACTTGTAAACAGATTAATATAGACAGTCTTTAAGAAAAAAATACAGCTGAACTTGTGAAACAGACTGATCGCACAGCAGCTATATAGTGAATTTTGTGTTAGACCATATGAAATAAACTTAACTGATCTACAATATACACTTAATTAATAGTCAAGTCATAATTAATTTTTTGAGGATAATAGATGAAAAATGTGTCATATAGCTAGTGCAGCTAGCACTCATTATCATAAATAAGGTTTGTCCAAATATAACTAATCTAGCAGTTACTCTTCATATACAATACCAGATATTATGAATATAACTCATTATGTGATTGATTAAACTTGTGTAACGGTTAACAAGAAAATTTTAACAAACAGTTCTCATTCTCACACTGTTTATTGAACTTCTGAAACACCTGAAGCGGGGTGTATATATTGCATAATGGTTTTCATTTTCCTTTTAGTACAAAAGGCTTTCACAAATTACCTTATCTCTGCCGTCTCTATCATTGCTTTCATTTAAAAATGATTACTGGTTTGCACACGCTTTTTCACAGCATAATTAACTCAGCTAGGCGTATCAGAAATTAACCGCAGTCGTTTTTGCAAATAATAAAGCGCTAAGATAAATATACAGACAGGAAATATGCCACATAGGTGTTTTTAGTGCGCATTAAACCAGTTTTTTCGCATACGTTTCCATGCAACCAGTAGCTTGTCAATTTACAGTGTGTTGCTAAATCAGGCATGCATTAAATTCAATTAAATTAACGTAGCAAATTTTATAATTTTTAATTAATTTTTATGACACAAAGCAAAATACATAGGTGTGCAAAAAACTTGCAATGTCATATAGTTTTGTGTAAAAGTTGTTGTTTTTTGTTGTGCATTTATATTAAATATTGTATTTTAATGCAATTATAGATAAGCATGGCACGCTGAGTAGGTGGTGTAGTAATTTTCAGCTGAGCGTGTATAATGAAGTGCATAAATTGTTAAAAATGCTGGCAAGTCTATAATTAAGCAAGTGTAATGTGGCTGTGCTGCTTTCGCGGTGCGCGTGATAGTGCTGAGGTTGGCTGTTGTTGAAGTTAAAATATTTACTTAACATTTTAATTACACACGTAGTTAAAACAGGCATGTTATTTATTATATTTTTTATTACCGAATTGTTGTCTATTGTAATAAAGAGCTGCTTATTATGTTTTGAGTAATAATCAATTACATTTTTTCGTCAATTTTTGTGTACATAAAAAATAAAATTGTAATGAAATGCTATGTGCTACCTTCTATCAATGTTTGGGGACAGGCAAAGGCGGTGATTATGCTTTTTTTCTGGTTTATGGCGTATATAAACGCTTTTAAATTGATATTTATCATTACAAAACTCGATGAGGTATTGAAAATGCGACACTGTTTGTCGAGGTTTGAGGTTAGGTGAACATGGTTAGTGTGTCTGAATTAAAATAATAATATTTTCATTAAAGTTTTTCGTTTTTTTATGCTTTTGAAATTTCATTGTAAGTGTTAATTGCTAAATTGCTTTTCTAATCTATACGCTTGCATGCCACTAGCAGACTAAACGCCCTGTGGTATGTAATATGTTTGTAAAACTTTTATTTATTTTAATAAATGTTTCGTGTTTAAGCTTTTCTATTGCCATTCATGTAATAATGGCTTAGTGCAAGTAATTAACATAATAAATTAGTAGTTGGAGTTGTTGGTTGTATGTATTGTAGATTAGAAACTAATCAGCAAATAATTAATATTTTAATTATACTAAATATAAATGGATTATGTTGATACAATAGTAAAACTGCTTTAGCTATACAAAAGGAATTGAGCATACGCGGGTTATAAGTGATTTATGCGTAGAAAATAATGCTGGAACTAACAGCCAATTAAGAAAGTTAACTCACACTTAACAGAATTCACTTAAACTTTCTAACGATACTTTACTTTTTGAACTAATGCAATAGCAATAAATTAAAAATAATTTTAAATAACCGCTGCTTTTACAGCTTCATTGAGGGAAAGCTTGAACTTGTGAAACAGTGTTTAAGCAAAAAGAAACTTATTTGAACTTATGAAACAGATTAATAAAAAACTCAAACTTTGAAACAGATTAATAACAGGAAAATTTCAGCAGTCAACTTTGTGATAGAGCACGTGAAATAAATTTTATCAGATCTAGCATATACATTATTATTTTAGGAGTAAATGAGTTTATTGAAAAAAATAAGTGAATATATTTAACTGATTTAACTAAAAGACTAACAATAATCATTCAAAAAACCATGAGAGGAAATTAATATATATATGGCAGATATATATAGATTTAACGACGATACATGGGTTTTCCAACCTTATGCTTCTCACTTCAGCTCATACCAAAGTCAGCCTCACCTCAATTTGCGTAAAGTATTTTAGGTACGCAAATTACCCTTCACCTCGCCAAAGTTAAAGTTGC
The DNA here is from genome assembly GCF_042242935.1 of Bactrocera oleae. Lineage (NCBI taxonomy): Eukaryota > Metazoa > Arthropoda > Insecta > Diptera > Tephritidae > Bactrocera > Bactrocera oleae. The sequence continues at coordinate 11,078,416 of NC_091540.1, read as the reverse complement.
CATGCGAAAGTGTTGTCTGGTAACTTTAGGAAATCAAAAACGTAATTAGCTCAATAAATTAGGTGTGAATAGGTGCTAAAATTTGCAAAATTATTTATCACGGTACTCTTGAGCAATTGCCACACTCATTACGAGCGCAATACAGAGTATATCCTTTCGCTATAGAAAATGGCCGTTAGCCATTTGATTGCGTCTTTTACAATGTCACAGCTCATTATCTAACAAAAAAAAAAAACGTGCTTATTATTACCTATAGAAACTCCTATCGCATTGTGTGTGAGCGCCCGAATTTCGATAATGGAAAAATTTATGGGCGAATACTTAATATTGGCGAGTCGAGAAACAATAAACGCCATTACACAATATTAAAAAGCCCCAAAAGAAGTATGCGCATACGTATATATTGTAACAAGAGAGAGTGAGAAAGGCCAACAATGGCTCCCTGACACATTATCATAGCTGTCGTCTTGGCAATTTCATTGGCATGAAAATCGACCATCGAAAGCTATATCAAGCGGCAAGTAGCACAAAAAAGTTTGTGGTACTTCATTTTAACTTTGCCGACTCGAAAGTGACTCGACGCAAATGGCAACATAGTATATATATATAAACACTTAGCTATGAAAGCGCAAGGAGCGGTAAGGCGCTTTGTGCCTTATCTACAAAATTGCGCTTTATTACCGGAATGACCCTTTTGCGAGCGGAGTATAGAGCAGCGCGCATGCCGCTTTGGTTCCTAGCGACGTGAATTAAGCGAGTGTGGGTTGCCATAAATGGGCTGTGTTAATGATAAGGCTAAGAAAATTATGGGCGTCGAAAAAAGTAAGTATATTTGTTAAGTGCTTCACAGGACATTCTTCTCATGGGCGTTTTGTTTTGTATGCTGCCATAAAACGCGCACAAAAACTGCTACTTTATTTATTTATTTTGCGAGTTACTGTAAGTATTTACGAATTTTTGTTTATTTTGTTTATTCTGCTCGACGTAAGTTGCTTAATATTTTCGTTTTTTAATATTACTCTATTTCCTACGCAAATAATTTAGCAAGGCGTTGACCAAATGCATAAACGACTAAAGTAAATTGTAGAATTTGAACTTGTGAAACACATTAGTGAGTGTAACTGTAGTAACAGCAGCCACGACAGTATTCATATTTGTGAACTTATGAAACAAAAAACAAACGTATAAATAAAACTGAACTTGTGAAACACTTGTGTACGTGTGCTCTGCTGTTTTATTTAGTATAAGTATATGTAAAGTTCTTATATGTTGCGTTTGTTGTTTTCTATGTTCGTTAGTTAGGTACGTTCGTTCAACTGTTTTGCCACAGCAAGCACTTTCATTCATTCATACACTCAGACTTTCATTCTTTGGTTTTCTTTAGTTTATTACTCAATTACAAAACCATCAAAATCTCAAAGATAAATGAAACTGATAAGTGCGTAATTTATGTTTGGATTTCGTTTTATTTTGTCATTAGCAACAAATGTATGAAACGGCACAAAGAAAACGTAGCGAATCGGTTGAATGAACGCAAAAGAAAATGTGAAGAAGGTGGAAATGTTAGCGGAGCCACCAATGAACTTAACAGTATACAATAAGGTAAAGTGGTGGTAGCTATTCGAAGGGCTTGTTTAGGGAAGTACAATATTTATGTTAAAACTTCAGCAAAGTAAGCACGCTACGTAGCGCGCTTTGTCTAAGATTTCGCATTTCATTTCACTTAATTTTTTCTTTAATTTATCAAATTGCGGAATTTTACGAGCGTCAAAGGCCAAATCGCACGGGAGGGCCATAAAATGTTGTATTTAGTACGTAAAGCCATTGCTACGCTTATAACTCTGCCAAATTCTATGTATTTTTGATTTGTTTTGATATTTTTGGCACTTTTGTATTAGTTTATTTTGAGTTATAAAATTTACCGTGCGGAAATTATTTTCAATTTCGTAAATTAATTTTCGCCCAGCGCTTGAATTGATGACTGTGTCAATATTTTTAATTAAATTTCGACCAAATGAAAGCCTAACGTTGTGCTACTGCTGTGTCATGGTGGCGCAGTTATAGTACGATTGTGTCGAATATTTAATAGACATAGCGCATTCGAAATGATTTGAATAGGTTCACCATTAGGCCGTACCGCGGCGAGTGTATCTATATAACAGTCTATGTATATTAGAGATAAATCTTTTTGGCGCTTTCTGTCATGTTCACTTCCAGCTACTGCAAATGCCTTTGGGTGACACGGACAAAAAATGTAAATCTCTCATTTCAGTATTCGTTTTAAAAGCGATTTTAATAGCATTAACCATCCCTACAACACCCACCGCATGGTATTTGTCGCTGTTGCTGCTTTTATGTGTCAATGTGTTTGAGTAGCTGTCGCATTACCAAAACGGATATGAACGAGTCAATTTGTTTTCTTTTGAAATGCGCCTAAAAATACACTATTTAAATTAGATTTGTGCTTTTTTGATTGGTTGGCCCGCAGCGGAAATGAAATATATGCATATAATACGCGCGCTGACATATATACACACATAATAATGCATACGAGGCAGTTCGTGTGTAGGCGGCATTTATGTGCAGCAGGTAGGCTCCTGCCCAGGCTTGAGTTAGAGAAAGTCACTCATACCACATGGCAGACGGAAACGGATATTACATTATGCGGTTGCGGCATTAAATTGACGTTTTACATTTCGCTGACGTTTTACAAGGCAGACTTTTTTGTTTTGTTTGGCATAATATTTTTTTATCACGACTTGTGGTTGCTTGCATTGCATTTTGCTCATTAACGCCAGTTATAATTTTATATAATATAAAATTTTTTAACTTTAACTCGCTGTCATATATCATTTGCGTTGTCATAGTTATCTGAATTTTCTAATAAAACTCATGCAAATGTGCTTTGCATAAAAACAGGCCATTAAATACTGTCAGTGACATAAATTTTGCGATTAATCGAATTTGATAAGCGCACCAACAACAAATAATGTTTATTATATTTATATGTGTATGTGCAAATTTAATATTTATTTAATATTTCGAAACGTGTAGGTAGCATGGCCGGAAGTAAAAATTGAAAATGTCAGCAAATAATGGGCAGGAAATGCAATTAATGGCGCCAACATGTTGCTAGAGCGTAATGTTGGCAGGGCATTCAAAAGGCTTACGTTTGCAATTATGAACTAAAAGCTAAGGTAATGGATTAAAATTTATTTGACTTTTAGCTGTTTAAACTGCTATTTTTTAACTAAAGCATTAAGTATTTTTTTTGGGGAAAATTTATGATGTTTAGTATATTTTGGTATTCACATATTAAGGTAATATCTATTAATGTATTTTTTCACTGGAATATTTTTTCGTTATTTTTTTTTTACTTTTAAAATGTTTTGATGTTTTTGATACTACGGTGCATATGTTAGAGAATTATATAAAAATAAAAGGCTAGAAATATAATATCGTTATAAAATTTTCAGGTAATTTTAAATAGCATAAATATATGAATTGTAAAAAGTAATTGAGAAGATGGCTTTTTTCACAAAATATAAAAAGTTTTGATAGACAAATTTAAACAAAAACTAAAAATACAAAAAATAAATAAAAATTAGAAAAAAAGTAATTTGTTTTATATAAAACGTTTATTTTGATATACTAGCAGTTATATTATGATATAAATTAATACAAGTAATTGTATTGTAAATTATAGAATGTTAAAAAGGTAGAAATATAATATCGTTATAAAAATATCAGGTAATTTTAAATAGAAAAAAAATAATATATGAATTCTAAAGAGTAGCCATAGATGGCTTTTTTAAAAAAATATAACAATTTTTAATAAAATTTTTTTTACAAAAACTAAACATTAAACAAATTTTGTTTTTAAATAAATTAAAAATTATAAAAAAAAAAAATTGTTTTTTATTTTATATAAAACACTTATTTTGATATACTAGCAGTTATGCAATAATATAAATTAATAACAATTAATTGTACAATATTATAACAATAAATAAATAAAACAAATTTAATAAAAAAAAGTTTAAAAAAATATTTATTGTATAAACAAAACTGTACATACAAATATTTTATTTTATATAAAAACATAATTATATATATTATATTAATTAACATAAATTATGTTAGTTTATGTACAAAAGTTATTTTGGTATACCAGCAATTATGTAATAATATCAGTTAATTTAAAAAAACTTTAAAAAATATTAAAAAAATTATTTAAAAAAAAGTTGAAAAAACATTAAATTTTTTATAAACATAAATGTATTTAAAGAATACACAATAAATATTTTATTTTATATAAAAAATTTACTTTGATATACTGGCAATTAAGTATGCGAATGTAAAAATTTTGAATTGCACAAAGTCCACGGACCACTTAAAAACTGCACACATAATTGCCGTCGGCAACTATAGCCACCACAACACAGACACACAAACTTCTTCGTACACACACACAATCATATAAAATAACAAGCCTGCATACATTGATACTTATGTGTTTGTGATTTGCTTTTGCATAAGCCTCAGACCGACTATGTGTTTACAGTAGCAGTAGCAGCAGCAGCAGCAGCAGCCGGCAGACATCATTAACAACTTCCGCAACTTTGCAATGAATGAATGAGACTGACTCACCGCACACCAACTGACCGTCTGCGCCGAGCTGCCAAAGTCTAGCGCAATAAACCAAATATGTGAAATATGTGCTTGAGCTTTTTTTGCACATTATTTGTTGTTGCCACTTGCTGACTGCAAAAATTGAACAAAATGAACAAACAAATGCGCACTACAAACAACTCAGCCGAACAACCAATTGAAGGTTGAAAGTAGTGTAGTGGTGGAGGAGAGGAGGCAATAGTGGGGGATAAAGTGGGATTGAAAGCGATAAAAGAGTGTTGCTACAATTTATTACATTACAAATTAATGTTGTCTGCTATCGTTGTACCCACACACACCAACACAAAATACACGTCAGGCTTTTGCTATGGTACTTATCCCGTAAGCAAATGCTGCTTTATAACTGTGTGCTTGTGTGATGCAATGAAAATTGCGGCGAATGCCTGTGCTATGACTGACTGACTCGCTGGTTGACTGGCGGCGGCTCGGTTGAGTGGTATGCCGGTGGCGCGCTTAATCCAAAAGCCAAAAGTAATTATATTAAGTAATTGATGAATGTGCAGCGCGCATGCAACAGTGAACGCGAATACGTGTATGTCAGCACAAATACATGCACAGCGGCTTGCAACTATGAGCGCGCAATGAGTTGCACACCAACGATGAAATGACTACAAAGTGTTTGTTGTTGTTGCAGCTGCGCTATCTTATTATTGCGTTTGCTATTTTTGTTGTTGTTCACATGCCTGCCATTAGTAGGATGTAAATTTTGCGTAATTCGCAGCGCTGCTTACTAAAACCAAAAAAAAACAAAAACGAACAAGCATTAGTGAGTGCATGAAAAATTACGTATACGCCCTGCTGGCGGCCGCAGAGTAATCACATGCGGGCTAACGAGTTTCGCTGGCATTGCCTGAGTGAGTGTGTGTAGGGAATTTTCAAGTTCAAAGGCAGTGCGCCAACAAATGAATATTGTGCTACTATAAATTCATGTTGCACAAGGCAAAAATATTGCCAACCGCGCCGGCCTGTGGTAAAAAGTGGGTACTACCCAGTTCGTTTTGTTTACATTTAGTGCTGTAAATTATCTATATGCCGGCCACGCACATAATGCTACGCAAGCGTTGGTGGAGTCGCAAATAAAAAAGAAGAATAGCAGCCGGCAAAGCGGCAACAGACTGGCAGCCGCCGACACTATAAATTTGCGCTTACACACGAGCTTAAATGTGTGTAATTTTTATGCATGTGTGGGCATTTATGTGTATAGACATTTATGCGTATGTATATATACATAAATCTGCCTGAACATGTGTATATGTGCTTGTATTTACGCATGTGCAACTACGAAAAGGTCATTTCACCGGCCAAACGCATGGCAGAGGCTAACAAAGTTAGTTGGATGGCAGCAAATGAACGGCGTTGTTGGATGTTGAAGTGAAAAATATGTTTTTTCTGCGCTTTTCATTATACAATATATGAGCAGGAATACCATGCATGCAGATATATGCATTTAAGTTTTGCGCTTTTTAATGCGATGCACTCGTTCTTTTGCGCGCAGTTTTCATGTCTTTTGGCCACTTGGCGGTCATTGCACTTTGGAGTCGCAACTGAAAATGCAAAAAACATGTGTATATGTATGTACATATGTGGGTGGATAGTTGCAGGCGTTTTGTAGGCGTAGGCTTTGCTAGCGCTTTTCAAACATTTTTCATGCTTATGTATGCATGTGTGTATTTGTATACACACACGTAATCCATTTTTTTATGCGTGTGCTTTTGCATGTGAAGATACTCGCATAGTTCTTTACCACAGATATCTCATAGCGCTTTAGCCTCTCATTTCATGTACATATGTGGTAGTTTTTTGTAAAATAAATTACTTGTTTAATGGATTTTTATGAATGGAAGCCGCATGCGGTTGTATACATACGTAGCCTCATAATGTTGTGCGGCTATAAAACAGGCGTGGTCATAAGCGTAAAACGCAAAATGTGCTTTAATTTTATTTCCTTCAGTTTTTGTTTGACTCTTTCAGGAGTGGCTTGCTTTGTAGTCGTTTAAGATCTGACCTGTTGTACCACATCTCGAATTTAAGTTTTGGTGTTTAAGTCAATGCTGCTTTGGTGGACTGCCGAATTTTGGTGTTTGAATTTCCATAAACACTCAATAAAAGTTGCGCTTAAGGTGAGGTACAAGATTTTTTTTCAGTGAGTTTTTTTATTATATAGTGTAGTGCTTAATATTAAGTACAAAAAATATACAATAAGCTCGAGTTTTAGGTTTGCTTGCGAACAACTCTCAGTGATTTCTGCTTTATGTGCATTTAGGTGAATTTTTATTGCAACGTTCCCTTGTACTTCCATAAACACAGAATAAATGCGGTGTTTAAGGCGAGTTTAAAGATTTTTTTTGTAAGTTAATTTTTGTATTGGAGACAAAAAATAGACAATATACTCGAGTTTATGAGAAAATTGCACTGATTTATTGTGCCATGGTTTTGTATAACGAACTTAGCTAAACTGCAATTTTTTTTGCAACGTTCGGTTGTATTTCCATAAACACCGAAAAAAAGCGGTGTTTAAGACGAGTTTACCAATAAAGAAATAAGTATTTCGCATATAAATTTGCCAACAATATGAGTAGTCAGAATTATTTGACTGCTGAAAGCGAGTGTGCATGTAACGGCTGTCAGCAGGTGGTGGTTGATTGGCGCTTGAAGTGGTTGCTAATAAAGAAAAACGAGCACCTGTAGGCTATATCTAGCTGGCTGATGAAAAAAACAACCAGCGGAGAGACATGGTGAGGGAGCGCGTAACAGCGGTGACACGCATGTAATTAGCGTTCACTTACTTAGTCATAAGCCTCTAATCCGATTCCACTGGGCTAAGATGCGCACTATGGTGACGCGCGGCGAGATTTTTCAACCGCCTCGGTTTTATCTCGACGCACATAAGACGATGTGATTGTATTTCTTACCGACTTTTTGCGTATTCTAATTTGCAGAAAACGATGCGGTATTTTGCTTTATTTGTAAGCTACAGACGCACATTTGCACGCATTTCACATATAAATAATCGTATTGGAGCAAAAAGAAAAACGCTGGAGGGGTGGGCGCTCCAAAAAAAAAACCCGAAAGCTTAAAATGCAATTTTTTTTATTCAAGATATATTTTGGTGTAAGATCAAGGTAGCTGGAGTGAAGTGAAAAGTAAATGTAATTGAAAATATGCGCATAAGAGGCTGCTGAAAGTAGAGGAATCGCGCGACTTACGCACTAAAACAGCTCATTTACGAGTATACCAATACTAATGTAAAGAATGATGACTGCAGCACCGTGCTGCTGTGCTCAAACACACACAATTTTAAGTACACATATATTGTTTTAAATATAAAAATAAGAAAGCGTGAATAAAACAAGAAAACACATTAGCTTCGGTTGCACCGAAACTAGAATACGCTTCACAAATAAAAAAGTTTCCGTACAAGAACTTGATTCCGTTCGTTTAGTTTGTGTGCCAAATTTTAAATCAACTGAGCTCGTCATGCTGATCATTTATGTATATATATATCATATATTATATTATAGGGTCACCGATGTTTCTTTCTGCGTGTTACAAACAACTGACAAACTTAATACATACAAGTATACCCTGTTTAGGTTATAAATATGCCATTGTCACTATTGGGAACGTTGTTGTGCTACAAAAGAAAATTAAACGCAACAGAAAAGCTTCTCAACACCGCTGACAAATGCTGTCAGGCTACGTTAACACCCAGCAAATAATCAAACCAAAAACCGCGCAAATTCGTTTGCTTCTACCACACATGCATATGTACGTAATGCTGTGTATTAAAAAGCCTCAAAAACCAACAACAAATCGCTGGTTATCATTAAGCGATATAAATTGAAATTTTTTTGGTTAAAGCTCTTCACCGAGGTACGACCGAGGCAGACTGCTATTTTTTTTATTTTTACCCACACTTGGCTTAAATGAAAAGTATTCACCACAAAAAAAGGGGTGCGTTGCGTTAAATTAGCGCAAAATTAAGCGCGGCTTAGACGACCGCAAGCCAACCTAATGTCGGCAATATTATTAAAAAATAAGTTAACACCGTCTGTTAAGCTTTGTTTTTGGTTTACTGAATTGCTAGACGTTAATGAAAGAACGCTGCTTACAAAACAAGCGCAATTTTACTTGTTCAGACATCTTTGGTGTGATAAATTTTTATTGTATGTATTGTAGTATAATTGGATATAATTTCTGTTTGTTTATTTATTTTGTGACCCTACAATACATCCCTTGCTACGTTAGGACTATATGGAAACCAAAAGTAACCAAACTTAATTTCCCGCAAGATATGTGTACTCAATTTTCTGTGTGAGTTTTGAAGATATTTTCGAGAATCTCAAATTTATTTGAATCATCCATAAATTCGAAAAGTTGACTTACTTGAATTATGCAAGTATTTTATAATATTTTTGTGCACTTTTACTCAATAAATTGTATGCTATATTCACATATTACTATTTAATTTATACCGCTAGTAGCCAAATGCAAGTATTTATATTTTATATTTTTAATACTTCCTCTTAAAGAAAATAAGGCTGTGAAATATATTTCCTATTAAAAATGCGCTTGCTGCCTTAAAATATCTGTGTGTGTTCAACTGTGTCTTACTAAGCCTAAATGTATGCTTCATAAGTACACGTATTCATTTCACTTTCCGTTTATTATACTGAGTAGATATTAATTTTGCCTATTTTTATTTGTGTTTGCGTATTTTTAATTGGGTTTTAATTTCCGGTTCAAACAGCAATAATATATGTGTACGCCACCGCAATATTTCCGCCAAATTTGACAGCACAAAGAAAAAGAAACTCATTTGTATGCAAGAAGTAAGTAAGAAACCAATTAAAGAAAAGTAAGCAGGTGAAACGCAGAAATTTTGATTTTTATTCTATTCAAATTAAATATTTGACACATAAATTCCTTTTTATTTCTGCTAATATGTGAGTAGAGGTTTTAAAAACGGATTACCGCTGCGAAGTTATTTGTTTTGCCGAGCGTATAAAATAAGCATGACGAAATTAAAAATGAATTGCCATTTAGAAGGAAGTATTTATTTTGTTGAATATTTATGCGTATTTGTATGTTATATACAATATGTATGCTTTCCCGCTTCATTTATTTTTAATTACCGTTTTAGAAAATTTACCAACAAGAAAATTCAAAAATTTAAATAAAGCTGCATATTTACACATCCTCAATTTGTGAAACGCCTGTAGGCAAATCTTAATGACTTTGACGTCTTTGAAGTAGCATTAACTATAAATATGTATGTATGTTTCTGCGAAAACATTGAAGCATTCCATTTCTATTTATAATAAGTGATTTTAGAAAATTAATTTTTATTTGTTTTTCACACTTTTTTTGCTTATTTTTATATTAAAATAAACTTTTTTGTGTAATTGAATCTAAAAGGTACTTTTGAAAATATATGCATATTATCAATAAAAATCGTTTGCTTTTACTGAAAATTATGCTTCTACTTTCACTTTCACAAATATTTCAAGTGGTCTATGGAACCTTTGATTTGTATATTTACATTTACATGCACACATATATACAAACATATCTATTTATAACTACAAATTTTGAATGAAAGCCGTGCTCTTGAATTTTGGTAGCAGAGCTGTGTTTGACTTGCAGACGCCATATGCGGTGTCATATGACTTTAGGAATGTTCATAATGTACCAAGACTCAAAGTTAAATTTAGAAGAAATGGGTAGTCATGTTGATTTATGAAACAAAAATGAATTGTGTGTAATTTTCGTTGATATTGATATACAATGGTTTAATATTTCATTACACATAGATATTTTTGTGAATGCAGCAATAATATAATTTCGTGAGAATGTTCAGAAGGCGTAGATTGTGTAACAATTCTCAACTCTTCAAACATTTTCAACTACACAAAATTTCATATATATTTTTCTGAATACTATGCATTTCCCTCAATTCTAATATATATTTTGCATGTTTGTTAAGCTGTTGAAATTCGCCGAAAACTAAACCACTCTCTGCCACTTCATTTAACATTTTCGTTGCATAAAAAATCTCGTATGGCAGCAGTAGAGTTGGTGACCGTCACGCTTGCTTCTCAAGTTTCTAAAATTATAATCGCTCGAAAACAGTTTGCTGGCAGTTACTATTTTAACATTCTTGGATATTTTTGTTACCACAGAACTTATATTTAAATGCACTGTTTTTTTATTTATCCAACGCCAACACGCAACACATTAGCGCAGAGTTGCATGCGAGTGGAGTACGCGTGTGGCAATGTAGTAATTATAATGACTATGGTAATTTTTACGATATTTAATTTGAAGTACATAAAAAAACGCGAATAAGGAAGTGAGGGAATACACAAAAGTGTAACGAAATGTACAGGCAAACAAGTAATAAAATAAGCAGTATATCAAACTGCAAGCAGAGAGAGTGGGAGAGCGGGAGAGAGTACGAGGATCAAAAAAAAGAGAGTAGGAGAGAAAATTGAGTGAATTTCTTAGTAGTGTGGTGAATGGTGGTGAGTATGTACATAGACGTGAGAGCAAAAATGGCTAGAATCTAAGAAATTCGAGGAAAATCGTAGCGAATCTCTAGTAAGATCAGCTATATCTTTTAAATTGCGGTGATATTTTAAATAATTGTATAGATAAAGTATTTTGTGTCGCGTAAATATTCCAAATGTGGGTTTTCCATACAGAAATAATAGCTGGACGCCAAACTTGCATGGCCTTGAGACTTCTTTCCTTCTATTACCGCTCACTTCTAATATATAATATTCGCTCATTTCTAAAATGTGCGTTTCTTATGCACTGCTTTGTTCAAAACGAGCGGCTGCTGACAGGTAGAACCTTCGACGAACGAGATATGGTGAAGAAACTAGTGCGGCGATAGCTATTTAGCGGTGAGTTGAAACCGCAACGCGTTGTGGGGTCACTTGTGCGTGCAAGTCTCAACTCTTGGTTTTGTTTACCTACCTCAATAGAATTGCCCTTGCGTGGCAATAAAGCGACGAAGACACGCACAACGCTGGCGTAAAAATGGTGTTAATAGGGAAATTATAATAAATATGAAATAAATTCGTGGTAACGACTTGGCAGGGTAAATAGTAACCCAAACAGTAAAGTAATGTAGCTAATTAATGCGTTTGGGGGAAGTAAGTTTGATTATATTTGTATAATTAAAGGGTGTATAATGCTTTGTGCTGCGGGATTTTGCTATAATATTCGTTTTAAACTGCGAATTTATGTTCAAAGTTATTTTAGCAGCAACAGCCTTGCAAATATTATGTTATAATAAAATAATCAGCAAAGAAATTGCCACAGTTCCTTAGCCTTTTTTTTTTAATGGTATTTCACTTACTTCTGCGATTTGTGTCATAATTTCGTCGAAGTTCATAATATTCCGGAGACTCGTAGTTTTGTATGAAGTCGTAATTTTCGTGAGCTTCATAGTGTTGATGAGGTTGGTAACTCCGGCGAGCTTCATAATTCCTATGCGGTTCATAATGTCGACGCATTTCATGATTTTGATACATTTTATATTCTTATTTGAAAAATTTTAGGCACTTTTTTAAATTTTGTACTTAAAATTAATATTTAATGATTATTACAGCCGTATCATTAATTCAGTGGCATTAAAAAAAACTGAAGATATTTTTAAAACAAATTGTTAATTTCTTCACATTGAGATTAATAGTTTTAGCAATTCAATAAGAAACACAAAAGAAAAAGTTGTTGATTCAAATTTGTGCTTGGGTTTCAGTGAATGCATTTTTTTCCATTTATTTCTTGTAAATCGAAACATTCTGTTTTGTGTACATGATTTAATGAATTTCGTAAACAATTTTATTCAAAGTGTGTAGTATTCAAAACCGTAGTATTTTTTTTTCGAAAATTCTTCATCACTTGATACCAATCTTTATTTTTCATTTTTCACTTTTAATATTTTTTTCTTACAGATTTTTCTATTCATTCACCTCTATAAATATATTTTAGCACATCGTCTTCACCGCCTTCAACTTCTTGGCGAGTTTTGTTGCCTTTGTTAAGCCTCTTCTACAAACATTATTTGCATGCTAAATCACTTCTTTTGTCCCAAACGCGCATGCACACACACACACACATCAACAGGCGCTTGTATGTACCTGCACACAGGCTGCTTTATCTACCTACGATATGCATACACACACATATGTGCGTCGAAGTGCTTATCGAATTCAGCATATCGCCTCAGCGCCGTCGCCAACAACAGCTATACATACACACTGACGCTGCGCATACGAGTCTATACAAGCACATACGAACGACCGACCGAACGAACAAAACAACACTAACACTAGCGACGCCAATGAAATATGTGCGAGCCCTGGGCAGGCAATAAGGATATCGGCATGATCAATGGCAAGAGCGGTGAGAGTGCGTGGCGGTGAGTTTCTGTGGTGAGAGTTGGCGTGGTGTGTTGTGCTGAACATCAACGTTGACTCACATGCAACTCACTCAAATCAGCATGAGCATGTGGAAAACCAAATGTGGCATGTTCTTTCCACTTCTTATACGCTTTTGTTTGTTTGTTTATGCATTTTCTTTGCTCAGCTAGGTTGCCTACCTGCTGTTGCTTTTTTGAATAGGCTTGATGTTGTTTGAAAATGCTGCATTCTACGCGTTTGTCTATGCTTCATTCTTTCACTAACTTTTTGTGTTATTTTTTTGAAATTTTTTGCTTGTTTGTTTTACTTTTAATTTTGCTTTCCACTTTAGCTGATTGTCAACGCCGCTTTTCATATTCAAACTGCAGCAATTACTCACTTTCATCGTGAAAAAGTGCTAGACTGCGTACTGCGTTGCTAAATTCAGTGAATAAATTTTGTGTCTCTTTTTGCTTTTAGCCCTTTTATTATATGTCTCTTTTATATATTGACGATTTTCATAATCAGTTTTGTAAATCCTCATGTTTACTAGTTTTAACCTCTTTTTCAGTTTTTTTCCAAATATTGTTTATATTCTAATGGCATTTGAGAAATTCTTGTTTTTACAAAAAATATACAAGTAGATAAATGCATAAGGAATAAAGAAATATTGTGTGAATTCGATGTCGCAGTAGAATTTGGGTTTACAGTTCTAAAAATATAAATTTAAACTCTCCGAATGTCATTTAAAAAAAAATCATTTGTAGTTATCAAATTTGTTTACCACTAAAGTTACAAATAATACATTGAGAAATTTATGGATTAAAAAATTTAATCCCGCATACCGGATTAAAATACCAAAATTTCGAAAGATAAAAGCCGGATTAATCGCAACTACCGGATTGAAATGTATAAAAGAAAATTTTTAATCTTAAGCATATAAGTAAGAATTAAAATAAGAATTTGCTTTACCATTCTTTTGCGTTCATTCCTATTAAGAAATAACATTTTCAATTCTAATCTCAAACTAAGAAATTAAAATTTAATTGTCATTCCCAACATCAGGATTAAAAAATTAAATTTTAATTTAATTTTTAATCGAGATTAATTTTTGTTTTGAATTCAAAATGTTTGGGATTCAAAATTGAAAATTGAAAATATTACTTTTTGATTAGATCGAAAGCAAACACTTTTTTTTAATATTTAATTTTATGCCTAGGATTAAAATTATTATATTTTTCGAATTTTTTAATTAAAAAATTGGGGCTAAAAAATAAAAATGGTTACCACACATTTTTATTATTTATTTGTGGCACAAAAAATATTAGCAAAGTACAAAAAAAAATGTATAAATGACTTACATCACAACATTACAACAAGTGCAGGCGACAACTCAAAATTGTCACAATCCAAATCGTTACACCTAATTAATCTCGCTTTACAAAAATTGTACGCAATTTATCAGCTTTAACAGCAACCCTTCTGTCTGCATACCAAAGTGAATAGCAGCTTTTAAATTTGCTTTTGATACACCCTTTGAAAAACTCCCCACAGCGTAGACTAAATCTTATTTGCGTTGCAAGTATGTAGTATACTTTTTGGCGCATTTCCTTAAAATCTTAGTGTAACTGTCTTAAATGTTAATTCTTCTTGTCGATTTTTATTTCTCACTTGCTAACGGTACGCTGTCAGTTGACAAATCCCTTTGCATGCCGTTATTAATAGCGGCGGCGCTTCATTAATGCATTCCCTTTTGCTTTTATTTTGTTGCGTTCAAAGCACTTTTTGTTTACACAGCAACAAAGTAACAAAAGCTGCCCAAACCATTTGATTATTTTTCTTCTTCGTTTGCTGTTTTGTAATTTTCTTTATACTTTAAAATTTATGTATATATGTGTGTGTGCGTTTTTGTGTGCTTAGCCAACCCTCAAATCGCTTAATCTCTGTCAATCCTTTTCAGTCATTTTCGCAAACAATTTAACTCGTACCATAACTTGTTGTAGCGACTGCTTCTTTCTTTGTTTCTATGCATTTTTTATATGCAGTGTTTTTTATATACCTATTATGTGTTTGCCAAACCACTTGCGTCTAAAACGATTGACCAATCTTGTCGTTTGACCGCAAGTTCAAGGCGCAGCTGGTTTAACAAAAAAAAAAAATGTATAGCTGTATATATTTTGACTAAAATTAAAAATGTGCTAATGGCAGGTAGTAGGGTGGTGACCAACGTTCGTTTGTCATTTTTAATGAGTGCGGCGTTTGGGATTTGTTTTATGCAAGTTTTTTGAGTGTTATGGTAAATGTGTTGTTATTTGTGCGCTAGTACTTTTTGTGTTATTAAGAGTTGAAAGTGAAAGATTGCTGCTGCGTTTATATGTCACGTTCATAAAAATGCATTGCAACTATTTTAAAAATTACTTAAAAGCTGATTTGTTTGCTTTAATCGCTTAGTTCTTGAAGGCTTATTTGACTTTCAATAATTTTTTACGATTTTATTTTTTGAAATTTACGTCATATAACATTTTTTGCAATAAATGATTGTTTTACAATGACTTTTGCATTTTCTTAATAGGAACTTAATTTTAATAAATGAAATTCACTTTATATCTATGCGCGCTAGAGTTGCTAAAATACCTTAACTAATTAACGAAAATTGAACATGAATAAAAAATTGTTAAACAACAAAAACAATAATAAAATTTCGCATAATTGGGCACTCAAATATGTAAATTTTTCGTTAGTGCCATTACATATATATACGAAACATATTTGCACATATTGTTGATATGCTTTAGAAGCCTATATATCTAAATTATACTAAACTCATATAAATCATCAATTTAACTAGGCAAAAATGCACATAGGCGAAGTGTTTGGCAATAAAAAAAAGAAATAGGAAAATTTACTACAAAATATTTATAAAAGCGGAGCAGGCAATAAATTCATGCAAATTTATGCAATGAGCCAAAAATGAGAGGCGAAAAAGCAAACACATATACTTTTATACTTGTATGTATATTTATAAACCAAATAGATATGCAATACATATAAAAGCATATAAAATATATGTATGTATGTATACTTGTATATATTTACATACATACATATATTCAATGTCGAAATAGTTCACTTGATTTATATCGAAAACTTTTCGCCTTCTATATACAAAGTAAAGTATATATCAACTGCATATGTAAAGATGTATGCATTTTTTTCTTAAAAATATCACCCTATATAAATGTGGTTTTATGCAATTTGCGTTGTATAACATTTATGTTTATATACACTCCTTTATATTATATATGTACATATGCGTGCATATGCACTAGCCAACCAATTTTGATCCTTTCAATGGGCATTTGCCAGATCTGCACAGTTTTGCATAAATTTAAGCGTTTTAATATAAAAATTGTTTGAAGCGTTCATGAGCAAAGTGTTGGTGAATAGTGATAGAACTCACGTATATCTATATATTCACATACATACACATACATGTACCACATATGCCTATGTATATGCAGATACACGCTTATACATATACATAGCTATAATTAAATTCGAAAAGTGTAAAATAAATGCGACAAACGAGACAAATTTTCTGTGCAACAGCATAGACAAATATCGCAAGCACACATCCATGTTTATATATACAAATGTATCGGGGTTTCCAATAGGGATGTTATGATTTCTAAGGGCCGTTTCAGTCATGTTCTGTAATTTTTTTCATGCAAATTTTATTTTATTCAGTAATGTTTACAATTTCTTCATGAAAAGATATACGCAAGAACAATTTTTACAAAATATTAAATTTTATTATCAAAATAATCGTTCTACAATTGCAACTTTTCGTGTGCTTTTGCCATTTTATAATCGTAAGCCGAAAACGATAAATAAAAAAAACTGTAGCTTCTGGTGCGAAAAAAATTCAAAAATTTTTCATGAACAACGATTACATTCACCTAAATTGACACTTTGGTGTGGTTTTTGGTGTGGTGAAATCATTTACTCTTTCGAAATGAAACTGGTGCCACCGTTACTTGTCAATAGATGGATGATAACCAACTTTTTTTGCAGCGATTAGAAGAAGTTGATCTTGACAACATCTGATTCCAACGAGATGAGACTACGGGCCACACAGACCGTGCAACAAGCGCAATACTGCGAGAAAAGTTTGGAGATTCGATAATTACAAGAAATTGTGACACAGAATGGCCTCCAACAAGTTGTGACTTAACACCATTAGACTACGTTTTGCGGGATTATTTGAAATCACTGATCTTTAGCAATAAACCAGATTCTCTTCAAGCTTTAGAAGTCCATATTGAACAGGCTATTCATGACATACAACTTGATTTAGTGGAAAAGATACTCGAAAATTGAGTTCACCGAATTCGTTTAAGCAAAAGAAGTCTTGGAGGTCATTTGAATGATGTTATATTCAGAATTTAATTGCATCGAATATTTTACACACTAAATAAAAATTATTTGAATTTCTTCAACAATTAAAGTATTTATTTTTTTAAATCATATCCCACTTATTGGAAACCCCTTTGTGTCAGAACAGCTTTCGTTGCACAAAAACAAAGAACCGGAGAGTCGAAAAATGCAATAGCACACATGGCGAGGATAAGCAGGCTTAAAGTTTGCATTTATTTTTATTCAAATTTATTTTAAATACCGTTGCATAGTTTTAGGCTGATATTTAATATTGGTCAGCTAATACGCATATTTTTATTTTTATTAAAATTTATTTTAAATACCGTTGCATAGCTTTAGGCTGATATTTAATATTGGTCAGCTAATGCGCCGAAAACATATTTTGAGCGCTAAAGTTACTAGAGAGGCTAAGGCTTCAGCTGTTTGAGAGACAAGCAGGTGGCCTACATTTGTTTAATATGAATATTTGAGCTTCTAAACAGCTAAAACTAAATAAACTGTTTTAAAATTAAGAAAAATATAATTACTTTAATAGGCACAAAAAATATCTGTATATATGTAACTACTTAACCTTGAAATTAGCGCAAAAAAGTGGAGATTAAGTGCCTCGAGTTAACTAGCAACAAATGAATAGTGATTTTTCAGTTTAAAGGGTGTACTAAGCGCTTCCCGCCATTACGCGCCTTAAGGTATGTTGCGCATTTTATATTTTTCGCATAACAGTCATGTGGAAAAAAGCTATTTTAAATTGTAACAAAAAGTATAAATAAGTTTTAATTTTCTATACTGTCTGCTATATTTTGTACGCGCTGTGAACGCTTAAGCAAGCACCTTTATTTACAAGCAACATATACCGTTACGTAAATTTCCGCATACAAGTAATATTTGCCAAATTTGTACGCTTAACCAATTTGAAGTGTACATGTTTTTCGTGGGAAAGGCAAATATGTAGGCAAACATATATATATATATATAATATATATGCAAATACGCGCATACATGTATAAATACACACACATGTACAGTTGTAAGCAAAATTTACATATGCGCATATACGCGTAAAATCAAATATGCCATTACAGACAATCATAAGTAAGCAAGTATTTGCATGTGCAAGCAAATAGAAGTCAGCTTGTATTGGTAAGTGCATATTTCGGTCATTGGTATGATAGGGTGGTGGACCACACACACTAATACACGTATATATGTATATGAGTCAGCACTAACTTTGCTGCCTTGCTGGTTGCTGCAAATGTCGAATTGTCGAACTATTGCTCGCTCTGTTGCTTTATTGCACTGCCTCACTGCTTTCCGTTGCGCATCTGAGTGCGTCTGCTAATGCTCTATTTATATATATGTACACATATATAAATTTGTGTGCACTGTTGATCTGTCTGTCTTAGCATTTAACACAACCATACTATTAAACTGACACTATTACTTACTTTACGGTCTCAGCGTGGCCAACGCTATATGTTATGTTAACTGTTTTTACTTGCCTTCATAGTTATTGCTTGCATTCGATACATGCTAATATACCTATATATTTGTAGTTTAATGCATATTTGATATGTGTGTGTAGTTTTATATATGTGTGCGTGATTTTGAAGCTTGTATTTGCTTTGCATATGAAATCAAATGCAAATTGCATTAAGTGCTTGCAAACTTCCTGCAGTTGTGTGTGTGTGCATGCTGCATATTTAGCATTTAGCTTAGCATACATTTAGGCGCTACACATGTCAAATTTACGTTCTGACGATAATATTGGCAAACTTGTAAGTCACTAAACTAATATGTGTGTGTAAAATGTGTTCCAAATTGTCGAAATTTAAGAAGTTTGCTACTGAACGAGGATTATTTTGTTTAAATAAATTATATACAAACTTCTTGCGTCGTAAGTAAACTGCTGCCAAACACACACTAATTGACATATGGCGATCAAACTTCATACAAACATAAGAAAAGTTCGCACTAATCTAGAAAAAAATATTTGTCGATTCGGTTTGCGCGCGCAATTCCTCTCTGACATATTTTAATGACAGCAAACTAAAGACACATTATTTTTGTAAGTGTAGTAAATATTTAACTGCTTTAACTACCACGTAAACTTCTAATGAGAGTTAGACCTGTCTAAGGCATTGTTTGCATATAAAGCAAATATCACACTACAATAATGATTTTAAGTAATACAGACACTACCGATTAACATTTACTATAACTAAATATACAGTTAGATCTATTATTTATAAATCTTGCAACATTTATATCTAAATAAAATCGGCACTTGTCTGCATTTTAATGCAAAACCGGAAGTAAACGACATCGCCAGCCATGTTGCAAAGCCAGCTACCAGACAATTAAAGCAGCCAAAGCGTGTGTAATCATATTTACATATATACGCTAACAGTTTATACATATACACATATGCATATATGCATATGTGCGCATGAATTTGCATTCACTCCCGAACAGAGACGAATTTTAATGCGCCCGTTAATGATAATGACGTAAGCGCTGGCGCCTGTCATACATCAGCTAACGTAGCATATGCAACAATGCTTGTTGCTACAACTGCATGCCTACATTACACACCAGAACTTGGCTAGCGTACGTGCAACAGCGTACTGCAGATTCGTTTGACAACCGTGATGGTTGTTGATGAGCGACGTGATTATTTTTATTAAAATGTAAATGCGTAAACTTGTTGCAAATGCATATGCATACCTACATACAGACAGAACGCCAAGTGGAGATGCATGCGCATAAAATAAAAATTAAAGTTTTATGCGTGCAACTTGGCATATTCTGTATGCAAGTTGCGTTTATACTTTGCTTTTGTTGCACTCTTGCTACAGCAGGTATTGTTGTTGTTGCTTGCTTTTCGCTGTAAGCATTCGCTGCACTTTTCATGTTGCACGCATCAAGTGCGTTTGTTGCAATTTTAGTTATATCACTTCACTGAAACAATGTTTTTTAGAAATGGCTAGTATTTAGTAGAAAAGCAGATTGCAAGTATTTTTCCGGTGCAAGAATCAAAATTCATGTTTTTCGTCTTTGCATATATCTTATAATTGCCTGACTCCGTCAGTTGCTTCAATGATGAAATAAAAAACAAAAGATTACACCAACAACAACACACACAAAATACAACAACACGCTTGCAGCAATAATTAATAAATTTATTGCAACACAGAAAAATAATTATTCAAACGCAGTGTTGTTGTTGTTCATTTGTCAATTTGTTGCTAGTCTTTGCCCTCTCTGCCTCTGCTAAATGGCATTTGTCAATATTTGCGTGCATCCTGTTGTTGCTGGTGCAAGTAAATTTGGCATAATTGCTCATCTATTAACATAAATTAGCAAAAATATTTGTATGCGCTCGATCAACATAACGGATTTGCATTTGCCACTTTAGGCCTAGTCAGAGCAGTCAAATGGTCAGCACAATATGCCGCACGTGAATTGCCACATGTGATGGCAACAACGTTGGTAAAATGAAAAAACGGCAAAATTATTTAAGATTGCATATGTGTGTATGCATGTGTTTCTGTGTGTGTGTGTGTGTTTGTCAATTTATTCAATATTCATATTTGCCTACGCAATTGTTTGTCTTTGTATGTGTGTACATATGTATTATATTTGCTGTGCAAATTGTTGATATTGCACTTAGGCATACATACAAGTATATACTTGTATATACAAAATTATGTGTGTTTGTTTTTGTATACATACATAAACATTTAGCGGGTCAATGGACAGCTGCTGTGCTTGTAGCATTGCGTGTGCTGCGCGTTGCATGCCGCTGATTGCGGTTTTAGGTTAGTCCATATATTTTGTTGCTAATTAGAAACTCGCCAATATATAATATATATATGGACACACATGTGTGACCATGATTTATTTGATTGACAACGTAAAATTATCAGCGCGTTTTGCTAATTAGTCAAGCAGCACATTTCGCATGAAACATTTTTTTTGCTGGTAATTGGCGATAAAAGCGAGAGCGCTTTGGTTTGGTGCATGTAAAATTAAAATTAAATTAAGTAAAGATTTATAGATGTAGATACATATAGTGTATATATTTATTTATTAAAATAAACACTAATCGATTTGTTTTTCGTTTCGAAAATATTAAAAAAAAAATTGTACAATGCTGGATAATTTGAAAAGGTTTATATAACACAGTGCCAGCTTGTGTAAGTAAGTGCACAAGATAATTACTCTTTTATAGAGTCTTACAAATTTTCGCTATATGCGAAATTCGGTTCTGCAATTAAATTTCTCCACCTCGACCAACATGTTGCTACAGAGTATAATAGTATTTTTCACCTAACGGTTGTTTGTAACACCTCCCCGCTCACTCCTTATATAACGGTTCAGTTAAAAACTATTAACAGCGTGATAAAGCAATAAATGAATGTCAGAATTACAACACTTAACATTCGAGATCTTCAAGAGAAGTCTTAATAGAAGCCGATGTTAAAATTTGACGATAGGCATGGCAACGCCCACATTTAAGTGAAAACCCAAGTTTCGGAACCTACTCGACTGAATTAAACCAAATTCGGTTGGTAATATTATGCTGACATTCCTACATTACACAGCGAAAATGGGCGAAATCAGGCAAAAACCACGCCTACTTCTTATATAATACAATTTAAAATTTCATCTTGTTGTTTCACTTTCCAGTACGCAAATCAAGAACTAATCAATGTATCCGGATGATACTTTGCAAGAATAGTGCCTTGGAGGTGTGCCACCTTGTGACGAAAAATTGTTTAAACTATTTAAGCCCCCATATACCGAATATATGAAATCCAGTTCCTATTACAAACTTTGTACCTAAAATATCGGTCAATCTGTCTGTTATTAAAATCGGCTTTGATCCTTGCAAGTTGCGAGAGTATAAAATGTTCGGTTACATCCGAATTTAGCCCCTCCTTACTTGTTAGACATTTTTTGGAATTTTCAGCATGAATTCAAAGTTTTTTAAATGAGTAGTGTACTGAAAATTTTGCAAAAATCTGACTAAAATTAAAAATAAATTCTTATTTAAAGCAATAATGTCATCTTGAGCTAAATTGTATAAATTTTGTAATCTTTACGAAATTACTATTGCACAGAATATCCGAAATTTTGATACGTTCAAGCACGATTCAAGATTTCTAAGCAGCTGGTTGCAAACTACACTTTTGTTGCTATGCTCCTTATCCTGGCGCACAAATGTAGGCAATAATAATTTTAGATTTGAGTAGTATATAAAAGCAGCTTAACTATTTTTTTATTAATAAAAATTTTGAGTAACATACAACGTATGAAAAATTATATGTTACTCAAAATTTTTAGTCCAAAATAATTTTATATTGGCTGGAATATAGCAGCAATAATTTTAGATATTTTCAAAATTTTATGCGCTATAAATCTTGAGCTGTTATTTATAACGTGTATGTAAATTACCTTCTGTGGTTGCAGTATTATTAAATAAAGTTGACTTACCTAAAAAGAGAAGAAAAATTATTAATTAATTTAATAGGCGCACGAAATTATATTATTGTATATAAATATACAAACATGTATATATATATATATCAGTATATAATAGCCTATTACATAATCTGAAAATGTAAGTTACGTTGTTGACACAAAGTAAATTAAATTTCTGCCAAATTAAATTTTTTAATAAATATTTATTAATTAACTGTGTTCTGTTCAAAGTTCGCACTTATAATTATTTATTATTTAATCAAGTATTTTATTGCTGTTTGCTGTTGGTAAAAATATTGTATTTTAATAAACACGCAAATTAAAAGGTGCTATATTTTAAATTCTCTAATTGGCAATAATTTAATTTTATTTAATTAATATGCCATATATTCTTAATAGTTTTCTGCAGCAATTTGCCAATTAAGCTGAAACTCCGGGAAGACACATCAAAGCAGAACTGCTTTGAAATTCGAAATATTTACACAAATACGTATTAAAGAAATTTAATAAGCAAATATGCAATATTTCAATTAATTGTACAAAACACTATGAGTGTGTGTATATACATATATGAGTATATAAAATATATATATTCTTATAAAATTGACTTGTTGACACTTTTGCACAGTAGCAGATATAATATAATAATGAATATTTATATTAATTTTAGCATAATTTGAGGCGAATTTGATAGGCAAATATGCATGTTTGCTTATATAGACATATGTAGCGTGTGTGGTGTATAACTTTCGGCACTTACGCAGTTAAAAGCTTATTTGCGTATCACATGCGTTGCCCGACTGGTTATATGGCTATAACATCACCGTCTAACCAGGCTAAGTGTAGCATGCTTAGTATGAATATTTTGTTAGCACGCTTAGCTTCCTAAATTAGTTGTCAATAGGCGATAAATTGACTCTGGCAGCTCGCTTGTCAACTGCATAAAAATATGTGTGAAGCTAAATATATTTGGTAAAGATTATTGCATAATTTTAGGCTGTTAAGCCGTATTTATATTAAAAAGAACGCTAAGCTACGTATACCTCGCAGTATTTTGAAGTTATAAATACTTATAAAAAGCTTGAAGACTTTTAAATTACATTTTTGATATTTTTCTTCTATGAGGTATTTAAAATACTATTTAAGGTCTAATGATGATATTTTCAACACAAGTGTACTTTGCGAAGATGCCAGTAAAATACAATACAATAATTTTTTGAAGTTTATGTGTTGTGAGAAGGCTCCAAATCGCCATACTATGTGCATAAAATCTTATTTTTGATATTTGTAGCATACATTTAGGCGTAATACGTAAAAATTAAGATATATCTTTAGAAATCCGTACCAAATGGCTTAGAACACACTAACTACGGTTATATTTTATACATAAGAGCTTATGCTATTAATATTTGTAGCATACCTTTAGGCGCGATACGCAAAAGAGCAGAACTTGCTTTGGAAAATCGTACTAAATGACTTAGAAAATACTAAAATATTGCTTATAATGCCAAACTTAAATTTTTAAGATTTTCTCGCAGGCAACGCTGATATAAGTATGTATTTAATAAAATCACGTATGAAAATGCTAAAGTGGGGGTGAAATGCAATTGACGCCAATGAGAAAACACTAAAATTTCTGCAATTGCGTGAAGAGAATCTGAATACAAGTAGGAGATAAGCGAAGAATGATGGAAAGACGTATAAAGTGGTAAGGAAACATTTTAAAGTAACATTAATGTACAGATGTTAAGCAGGAAAGTCAAGTATCAATTTGGCCTGCAGCCAACAAGTTATACCAAATCCAAATCAAGCAGCTAAAACTTGTTGTAGATATGTATGTATGTATACACGCGTGTGGTAGCTTGCTGAAATGATTTCTACAGACACATTTACTTTGCATTAAAATGCAATAAACGCAATAGTCAACAAATAAACGATATACATGAAGCAACAACAATAATAAACACCTTGCCACAGCAGGTAATATTAATAAATAGGGAAATAACCAAGAATTTAGTGCAATATTAAAGCTAAGGCTATGAAGCGCCGGAAATACACACACATGAAGAATAGCAAGGCTGGCGAAGCCAAAGCAGGCAAAGGGAAATTGTTGCATTTATTGCAATAAAGAATGCTGCAATGGTCTACACTATATGCGCCAGAATGTGCATTGATGTTGCAATTACAGGCCTTTGTGGTCGACGAGAAGTCGGTGGCAATAAGAAGAGCAGTGTTGTTGTTATAATAATAAGCGTTATTGTTCGGTATTTTCTTGCGAATCGAAGGTGCCAGAGAATTGTTAGCAAATCAGAGGTGAAAGGCAATTTGCGCTTGCAACATAGATAATTTGCATGCAATGGTCAAGGAAAATACATTTAGGCGCACACATATACACAAATTTGCAATAATGAAAACATGCAACTTGATGCCCTACTTGCCATTAAATGTTGCACATAACGATACCTACAAAAGTCTTTACAATGACTTGCTGGCAAATATAGATACTCGCACATATGCAAATATATGCACAGTTGGGTGCTTGTGTGTAAATTGGTGCGGCTGTGTGTGCGCTTTTTCATTGGCATTTCGCACAATAGGCGATAATAATATTTGGAAAATGTGAAATGCAATATGCAAATTCATATTTAAATGCTATTCAACATACTGAAATGTTCACTAGAGTTGCAGCAAGACGCACACATACATTGCCACCTACAACCAGCAATTATGTGTGCAAGTGTTTGTCTGTAATTATGCGTTGGCGCTTTATATATGCTTACTCAAGCTTATGTTGCATCAAGTTGTTGTTGTTGGCAAGTTTATTTTAACGTATTTATATGCGCATTGCAGTCATTTTGTATGTTGGGCTTAGTGTAAGTGCATATAGTTTTGCTAACATCTGTGTTTATACTTTTATGGTACGTAGTATACTTACAGGCGTTCAAGTTGGTTTAGTTGGTAACGAGGCGTATAGCAGTAAATTCCATGCATTTCATTGGCAGTTATGAAAATTGATATGGGCAAAATATGGTACTGTCATTTACGCTCTGCTCTGCCACAAAAGTTAATTTAACTGGATATTTGATAATAATTTGAGATAAATTTTTCAAAAAGTTTCATATAACTGATATCAAAAGAAAGTTACTTGGATTTAATAAAGATATATTGTGGAATATTATAGATATTGTGTTCAAGGCTGAGTGGTTGGAACAGTGTTCAATGAGTGTTCGAAGAACCTGATATGCTGCGAAAACTATGAAAATTCCAATATCTCCAAGGCGACTAATGTTAAATTTTATAAAAGCATTAAAAAAATAATTTGTATACTTTGAATAGAGTATATTAAGCTTGCAGCTGAATTTGTAATACCGCGAAGGACATATTGGAGAATCTATAAAATATATACATATATAAATGAGCAGCGTGACGAGCTGAGTTGATTTATTTATGTCACTCTGTCTGTCAGTTTTTGAAATATCAATCTGAAATTTTACTCAGCAAGAAGTTTGTTCATTTATCGGAACTGCTGATATTGAGCTATTATAGAATATAGCAGTCGTACAAATTGAATGATCAAGACAAAAAAGTTTTTGTATGGAAAATTTTTTTATTTGACGAGATATCTACACGAAATTTGGCATGGATTGTTCCCTAAGTCAATAATGCAATATCCAAAGAAATTGTTCAGATCGAACTACTACAGCATACAGCTGCCATGCAAACAGATCGTTCAAATTAAGTTCTTGCATGGACAATATTTTATTTGCGTCGGGAGTTAAGCTGCAAAATATTTCATGTGGTAGAAAAGTTTTAATTTCACCATCAAATCAGCGGGTAATTAAAACGCTAAGAAAACCAGCACAGAATAGTTCATCTATAAGGCACCCTTAATTAAATAACTTAAAGGGTTTAACTGTATTTAATGATGCCCAAATGACCAGCAAAAAACGAACTTTACCACCGAATTGCTACTTTTGTAGCAGGCATAATCACACACACCTAGACACACGCATGCTGGAGCTAGGAACAAAGTACGGTTGTAAAACTATTGCTGGCATTCGAGTGGCCAAAGCAGCGGAGACACGTAATAAGCTGGAAGATATTGCTGCTCATAAATTGCCAAACTACGAGTACACATACCAACACATTTACCGCCACAACTGGTAGCGATTTGTTCAAGTAATAGGCTTGCTAAACCCTTTAAAACACATCAACCTTCAACTTAGGCTGGACTAAGGTAGCAATTGAATGCCAAAACCGAAGCAAAGTGGAGCAATGACTGGCGAATGCGAATGAGAATGGATATCGATTTGCACTTCAAATTCGGACACAGAATGAATTAAGCCATGGAATTGAAGGAGCACAAATTTCACAAATTTGCAGCAATGTAGCAAGGCAGAGAAAAATTGCCGCAAAGCCAAGGTAATGGAAACGGCTAATAGAAAGATAGTGATAGAAGGAGGAGAGGGAGAACGGTGTGAAGTGCTGTGGAGTCTGAAAGGGTGTAAGTGGCGTAAAGTGCAGAAGAGTTGGGACTAAACTGCAAAATCACACCCTAAGGGATAGTAAAACAACAATAACAACAACAGCTAGTTGAGTGCAGCTTAGTTGGGGGTACGCAATGCAGACGGTAGCAAACGGTTGCAAACGCTGTAATTTCATAAAGCTCATAACGGTGCCTATAAGTGTGAGTGTGTGTGTATTTGTGTATTTGTGTGCCGACATATCTCCAACTGCCTGTATAAACATATACCATATACGTGTGCATGTGTATGTGAGGCAAAACAACTGTAGCGCCTTCGTTTTATCAACGGGTAAATAATCTCGAAATGCTTGGCCTCAATTTAATGGCCTCGTTGCATTGTTTTAACGACGACAAATATGATGACGCTGGCGACGGCAACGGTAGCCAACACAGCGTCGTCGTCATCATCGTCGTCGTCGTCGTTAGTGCAATGCAATAACATTGTGCCAACAAAAATAACAAGCCAAACAATTGTGGCCTTCATGCGACTGAGCCGAAACTATGAAATTTCGCCAGTCAGCTAGTGAAAACAAAGAATGTCGAGAAAATGTAGCAGCAAGCGCACAATATACCACTACACGTATGTAAGCGTATGCATGTTGTGTGCATGTGTGCGTTTTGAGAAAAGTGAAAGGCAAGCAAAGAGAATCACAATACTTAAAAGTCTTTTGTTGAAGAAAATTAAATTTCTGGCGCTGGAAATTAATTGCTAGACATTGCTTGCGTTTACAAAGCACTATACGATCTTGTTTGTGTATGTGTTTTTGTGTGCTCTTGCCTTTTGAGTCGAAAATCCATTTTCGTTTATTGCCCGCTTTGTTGGCTTGGTTTCTGAGGCGCATATAATGGAAAAAACTGTGTCAATATTTTGATTGACAAATACGGCAAGAAAGCGGAAATGTGCTCTTAAGCGCAAAGTGGCTTCAAGGACTGCCGTGTGTTGGTCGTTATGTTATGTTAGTGGTTGTAAATACTTATATGCTCGTAGTGTGTATAAATTATTAATATGGCAGACGTTATAAAAGCAAATTACAAGGCTTGAATAAAATTTTGGCCATGACATACATAAGTGATAGTTTTCATTTCAGCGTGTTTGTGCAGCAAAGTAAAATATGTGAAATTTATACTTAGAACGGAACGAACTTGCTTTAAGGATTTTAGTGTTGTTTATAGACATTTTCACCCTATAAAATTGATTAAATTTATATTTATTGTGGTAGTAGAAATCTTCTACAGGCTTTGTGAGCGTTTTGCTGTTGTATTGTTATCCTTCCAATAACTTGGTCGTAACATAAATATTATAACAAAAGTGGTTGTTAAAATAAATTTATCTATATATTTTAGGTGGCATACGTTATTGTTGTAATGTTATAATTTAACAAAAGCTTATTAAGTTAAAGTGTCTTTTGTGTTAAGCGCAAAATTCCTTGTAAATAAATGTAATTCTTGTCTATTATGCTCAACGTAGTTGCCAGGCAAGAAAATTTATTTCTCACAGACACTCTTTAACGACAAAACTAGAATTCATAGTAAAGTTCGTATGGAAAGCGCATTGAGCTAATGACTAAACAAATGTATGCAAAATAAAATTATTTAAATTAGAAACGATTCTTTAGAACGAAAATTGTTTTAAGAGCAAGTCACCATTAATAATAAAATTTGCTCCGATAAGCAAACGAACTGGTCCTAAACTAGTTTCTCTGTAACTAGTAACAAAACATGTACATTAGTTTACTTGTAAACCTTAGAAATTATATAATATATATAAATATTGAAACTTTACTATATGCAACTAGTTACAAACTAGTTTAAAACTACCAAACTTTAGACCCATTTAAAGCGGTTTTGCTATTTGGGTACTAAATATTTGAAAAACAATTTGGACACCCTCAAGAAGTTCAAACCACTTACGTCAAACGATGTAAGCTCTTCGTCCCTAAAGCTGCGCATGCCAGCCTTTCTCGTAGCTTACGCTAAATCACACTTGTTTTAAATTAAATAATTTTGTAGGGTGTAAGGTGACCTAATAGAGGTTTTAGGGTTAAAAACAACAAACATATGTACACAGCATTTTTTTTTAGAAGTAAACGCGCTCAAGCAAGAATACCGCACATTTTATAGGAACGGACAGCTATTACAACGGGAGAACGGATGGATATTTGAAAGTCGCCAGGCAAATACTAGTCATTTAAAGCTTCGGTGATTTTTGAGATTTGTAAGCAGCGCACACAAAAACCCTTGCTAGCTGCTGGCAAAACACAATAGATTTGGTGGCATAATTTTAGGAGTGCACAGCAATTTAGTTGCCCAAAAATGGCTAGATGTGGTTAGGCTTCAGCAAATTCAGTTCGGTTGTATTCTTTAGTATTTTCTGCATGCGTAAAATGTTACAGTTGAGCGCCTAGAAAAGCACGGATCTTTGTGAAAACATGCTTTCAGACAAAGACTGTGTTTATATTGTGTGTGTGTGTGCAGAGCTTTGCCGCATTCATGCGCCTTGGCTGATGCTTATCGTTATAGCGGTCGTTATGCTCTGATTGTGCGCCTGAGCGCAACAAAAGCCGGTTTTTCTTGAAGCTAAAAGAATTCTAAAAATAAAAGCATGCGTTAATACATACACACATACACACATACATGTACATTGTTATATTCAACTGCATTTTTAGAGACCTATTTATTGCGATTGACTTTCGCTTAAGCGCCGTGCCATGAATATATACTTAGAAATTATGTCATTTTTTGTTGTTGTTGCGCCTTGGCTGTTTTGCGTTTTCTTGCTGATTATACTCGCTGCTTTTTTGTACTTTGTGCGTATGGCACATATACATATATATTTTTATGCAAATAACCGCTGCCGCATTTTAAGCCTTTCACTATGTGCACAAGCGTTTGCCATTGTTAATATCGCTCTTACAAAATAATCAACTTAATCTAAATGCTATCATCTAATAGTTAAACTTAACGATGCATTCGCTTACGAAACGCCGCACAATGTGCCGCTCATGACTGCGTCGCCGCCTTCAGCTGCTGCTGTTGTTGCTCAATTTCTAGTATTTTCTCAACTTTTATTAAAATTTCTTTGCTCCTTGGTATAACCTAAAATATTTTAACAGTAAATTTGAATTTTACTGTTTTGGCAATTTGCTGGAGAAGCTTAGAAAGTTGTCGTGGCAGAAAAGACGCTTGAAATTCGGCAAGTATATATACAAGTATATATAACGTTGTCTTATGCGTTTCTCTGCACTGCCATTGGCATATGTTTTGAAAGTATTCTGCTTGAAACTTTTCATTTCATCTTTGCCAAATTTTCATAGGTTTTTGTAGCTTTCATAATTTTGCTACATCGTTATTGTTGCTTTCATAGGAGACAAGTGCGAAAATGCGCAAAATTTCAACAATTTCTTGCCGAAAAATATGCCAAACTCGCATAATTGACAGCAATAATTTGGCAGGCAAGTCAAATGTGTTTACAGTTATTTATATATTTATGTAAAAAATAGAATTTTTGCTGTCGAATCTTTCATATCAATGGCAGCAATTATGCATTTATGTGCAGCTGTTTGTCTGTTGATTTGACTTTTAGTTGAAGTTGCTGCAAATCAATTTAGAAAATTGCAAAATTTATAAACATTTCTTTTTGGACTTAGGCATGAAAGCGGTAAAGCGAGTTATTAAATTAATTTGAATATTTAGCTTGCAAATGTTGTCAATTTTCAGCTTTCTCCGTAGCAGCATGCCTGTGGTTGACATTTCTCCAATCTCCAATTTAAAATTTCAATAATTGTAATTTTGATATTGTTTTTAAAAATTCTGTTTTTTTCTATGTAAACATATTTCTAAGCAGTGCGTAATTTTGCCAGGAAGAACAAAAAGAAAAGCACTAAAATTACCACACAAACCAAGTATCTACTCTCAGTTTGTTTTTATTTTTATGCCCTGAACTGTGTAAGTTAGGTTTGCCACGAAGTTTGTGACACTCAGAAGAAAACGTCGGAGACTCTATAGAATATATACAGGTTGGTTGAAAAGTTTCTGCGCTTGAAATAAAAAATTACTGTTTTTATTACGAAATATATATTTTTTTCAATAAAATCTCCCTTAAGTTATATGTAAACAAAGAACTAATTGACAGAATGACTTGTTACTTTGCATGTGTTCTCACGACAGATGTACCAACTCTTTTTTTAACCAACCTGTATACAAATGATCAGCATGACGAGCTGAGTCGTTCTCTTTGCATAGACGCCAACTAGTCTCTCAGTTTTTGAGATATTGATCTGAAATTTTGCACACGTCCTTTTTTCCCCCAAGAAGCTGCTCATTCGTCAGATCACTATAGAATATAGCTGCCATACAAACTGAATGATCGGACGTATGTATTTGTATGGAAAACTTTTTTAGTTGACGAGATCTGTACACGAAATTTGACACGGATTATTGCCTGAGACAATAATTCAATCTGCGAAGAAATTATTTAGATCGGAGTACTATAGCATATACAAGTAGCTTCAATGCAAACTGGACGATCGTTAGGAAGTTTTTGTATTATTTTGTATTTATGAAGGGTATTATAGCTTCGGTGCTATTGAAGTTAAGGTTTGCTTTTAGTTTTAAGCCAATTTTTTTTAGATAATTTGTATGCGTTTTTGGTTTTAATTTTTTTGGATTTATTTTTTATAATATTTAATTTGTCTTTTTTAAAAATAAATTGACAACATTTTTTGTGTAATATTTTTAATATTAAATGAAATTATCGTTCAAACTGCTTTACATTCATTCAAAAAATTATACCATTTAAATGTAATGAAAATGCCAATTTATTTTAATCTTTAATTTTAGCTCCGCAGTCATGTTAATTTGTCGTCAATTTCAGCGAATTGCATTAAAAAAATCGAAAAATATTTAACTTTTAATACATAAAATTGAAAGCTGTTATTACCAACCCATTGCAAGCCACTAGTCAAATTGAGGTTATGTACACAAATGTGCTGGAGAGCCCACAAATACACACATACATTCGGTCATGCACTTCGAAAAATACAAAAATTATATATAAATGCACACACCACCATATTTTTATACATAACCTTAAACACACGCACACATACACACAGTTGCGCAAACGCAACAGTCACTTGTGCATGCACAACGCTCTTTGAGGTTACATCGGTTAGTTGGAATGCCTGCATGCCGCCTGTAGGCATCGCCTCACACACGCTTGTTTGCACTGCAGGCCGCTGCAGATTTTTACATTAAATGCATTGCGAGGCATAAGGATTTAACGATTTCATTGGCACTTTGTGTGCGCGCACACATATATACATACGCTGTTTGGCAGTGTCATAAAAAAGAACTAAAATGGTTGAAAAACGAGTATAAAGGAAGGCGCAGCAAAGCCCTTTGGCCAAAAAGCAAATACGCATGAAATGGTGGTATGGGCAGCATGAGAACGTGGTGTGCTGACGGAAAGGCGGGAAAGTGATGATGCTGTCGGCACTACAGATGTGAAGGTGTACAACAAATACTTGCAGATACTATAGGTTCTTACAGTGCGCGTGCGAAAAGAGTGAGGCAAATAAAATAGTAACGAATGCGTAGCGTATTTGATATATATATGTATGTGCACATTTTTATAAAAGTGCCTTTTGATAAATCTGAGTATATTTGTATTAACAAATTTCGACTCTGTCTCTCTACAATCCGTTTATTTCCGCTTGCTGCCACAGACGTCGCCACTCTCGTTTCGCTGAAATTGCCAGATGTCAGTTGACGGCATGCAATTGCCAAGCAGGGATTTGGTTTTAAGTAACGCAATCTATAAAAAAGCTTTTGCGGAAAAGTCACTTGGCTGTTGCTATATATATACAGCGCAAATTTGTCACTTTCCTGGCTGCCTACCGACACGTTATAAATAAGGTTATATTTCTTTTTAATATTATGCCCCCTCAAAAAATTTTAAATCGATAAAACAATTTTTTAATTTATTTTTATTTTGTTATTTTGTGAGGTTGCTGGTTGGGTAAGTGACTTGCAGACATCTCTTCGATCTTTTTATTACTTCTTATGTTATTATTGCATTTTTATATGCGCATTGCGTTCTAATATTATTGTGTATTAGTAAGATTATAAAAACAGCTGCATAGTTTTAGGCGTCTATGTTTAATTTTAAAACTTTAAAGCTTTCGCATTTCATATCAATTTTTATTTTATTTTTCGTTCCTTCCATATGCTTCTACATTGTTCGTACATTCTTCTTTGTAGCAGCATTGGCTTAGTAACCTTTTTCTGCAGGCAAACACAATTACACGAATACATACAAATACATTTATACACCAGCATACAAAATCAAGCGTTCGACTGGCGGTTCGGCAAAGTCCTATTCAACTACGCTCTAATCTCCTTCGCTGCGCCTATGCTGCCACACCTACACTTACATACCCACCTGAGCTTCCGCATATTTGCCACCATCCGGATTGAATACACTCATACACACGCACATTAACCTGCAAGGGTATCCTTAGGGAACTGAATAAACATTTAACTGATTACACGTTTGTATTGTGTATTTGTATGCGTTCTATAGCATTGCTGAGCTGATTTGTATTTCGCCTGAAAATATGAACCTATGTATATAGATTTGTATGTACCACAGCACAATGGTTGTGTGTGTGCTGTATTATCGCATGGTTGATTTTTTGATTTGCAATACACCTGGGATTAGCTTTGTGGAAAGCAGCATAATAGTATATACAGCTATACGCGCACCAACCGACCGCTCAGCATTGAAGTGGCCGCCAGTCAGGCAGCCATGGGAAATGCAGAGCTCCTTAGCTGCCAAGGAAATAAATTGTCTGTGCGTGCAGTAATTGTAAATTACATTTATTTGTAGTTATATTATAGATTCACCAGTGTGCGCTTGTATCCAAGTGTATGTAACGAACAGGCGCGCGCCTGTAAGTATGCTACGTAAATAAGGGTTGCTATAGTATTCGGTGGATGTGCGTCAAAGTTAATTGGTTGCATTGGGAAAACTCAAATTTAGCGGTTACATATAGAAAATGTGAAATGTTATTGACACCTAAATGTATGCTAAATTATATGGGATGTGTATCCTGTGCTGGCAATTGAGGGAACGGCGAACAGCCTCATGGCTGCTTCAACGAATTTTAAATCATATCTAATGCTTGCGGTATTGAAGCCAAAGTAGAAAGCCGTTAATGCGCGTAGGCATGCGGTAAGCAGGCGTAGTGTGCGGCATGTGGCAACAGAGCAATGTTGCACATTGCTGATACTACTTTCAACCTCTCTTCATCACTGTAGATGTGGT
Organism: Bactrocera oleae; assembly: GCF_042242935.1. Classification (NCBI taxonomy): domain Eukaryota; kingdom Metazoa; phylum Arthropoda; class Insecta; order Diptera; family Tephritidae; genus Bactrocera; species Bactrocera oleae. The sequence goes on along the minus strand of NC_091540.1, from coordinate 11,043,540 downwards.
GTTTGATGCGTTCATGATTTATGGCATACAATTTGCGTATAATTGATGCACTCTTTGTATTTTATGGCTCCGTGAAGCCTAAAAGTATGCTAGTTTAGATTTACAAAACCACAAAAGTGGCTGGAGTTTTCACAAAAGCGGCGTGTTAGCCGGCAAGCACTGTTGGCTCTGCTTGCTCAAAAGATGATAGTTTACTTATTTGCTAACCTCGTGGAGTAGACAACAGCGATTTGCATGCTGCCAAGTGCTATATATTATAGGCCATTAAAATATTTTATTTCATTTCTTGAAATTTAATGCCATTTTTGCGGTCTACTCATATGTGTGTTGGTGTGTAAGTGCTGATTTATGGCACATAATTTTCTTGCACAAATTGAGGTTTTTAAATGTGAGTTTTATTACTTGCAGGTCCGAAAAAGTATACAGTTCATGCAGATTATGACGGAGATTTATAAAGCTTACTGCTTTCATTGATAAAAGCGTAATTTATGTTGCACAGTTTTAGGCGCTTAAATCGAAATTCGCTCGAAGTTTGGGCTTGGTGAATACATTTGCTTTAATTTTATTGTGGTATGGCGAAGAGAGTTTAGAACAAAAAGAGAAAATTTGTTGCACTGATACTCAAACCATATATCAATAATTTTTTCCATGCCGTAAAGTATACAACACTACATGACTTCAAGTTTACACTAATACATAGCTGGAACTCTTCATATGCCTTTATTTATTAACAATTTTCATTTTGCTTTTTCCGACACATCCTTAAAGTATGTGATATGTAGTTGTAAATGTGTAAATATTACGGAAATATTGCATTTCCCACAAACCAATTTTTTTCCAATAGTTTAAAAGTCATTTTCTCTTGTTGCCTAAAAGCTTATTGCATATCAATGTGCTTAGATGTCTAAAAGTAGCACTCAGAAGTGTTCATGATATTTATTTAACAAAATTCAAGCACATATTACACACGCATATCAAAACACTTCGTATGCAGAGCGTTGACTCTGCGTGCTCACCTATTTGTGCAAAAAACCGAAAATACATTTTCGAAACCACCTAAAAGTCGACCACATTTTTATCTGTGACAAATGCAAATATGTTGTCTGATATTGCGAAAATTGTTGTTTGCACGTGTTGTTGCTGCAGTTTGTTTTGTTAGCTTAGCAAAATTTGAAATTTAATAACAGCTCAACGGCAACACATACAGGCACATATGTATGTACATATGCATATGTATGCATGTATTCAGGGACACAAATAACTTTTGATTCATTGAAAAGCCTGCTTATAGATTGCTGGTTTTTGTAGGGAAATTTGTGTTTGCGATATGTCAAAGTCACCAAGAAGTATGACATACTTAATTTTCGGTAAAAATGAAAAATATTTCACTAGGTATAGCATATGTAGATATATGTAGATGCGTATGTATTTGACACCGTTTATTGATACATATTCATATGTATCTATAAATTCTTTATCGAACGCATATGCAGCCGAGATTTCAGTTGACAGTAGCTGCTACAGCAACGCTATATTGGCAAACAAATGCTAAGCATATGTTGAGAGGCATACTTTTAGGTTACTAAGTACAGTATACATGCCAAATGTTGTTATGGAGTCACATATTTTATTTTGCGTGTGTTTTATATCACTAAGCATATATTTCATGAGTATGTGTTGCACGAAAGCGCCTAAAAGTAGGTAAAGGCGAAGCTATGTTTTATCAAAAATAAAGTAAAAATTCGCAAATGCAAACCTACAGCTGCAGTAATGGAAACATCGTAACATTAGCCATTAGTCAAGAGCACAAGGTCCTGCCACAGGTGAGCCCTGTATTTGTGTATCCACCTACATGAAAGATGTGGCGTTATTGCGCGCTCAGTTTACCCAGCGACCAAGTGATTTGACAGGCTGTCAGTTGCACACTTACAACGCTACACTCATACACATATACGCTCACTCAGTCACGCCGTTCAACGAGCATTCATTCATACATTCATGCTGCCCTTCATTCATATTGCCATTCACATTGATTGCTGGCACGTTAGATTTGCTTTAGCGCTATGTGTTCGCAACATTTCAGAGCCCGTTTTCGAGCATTTTACTTGGCATGATTTCATGTACGTGACGATCCCTTTCAATGTTAGCATTTGAAGTGCAAAAACAACAATTCGCCTATAGAAAAGCCGCACGTCACGACTCGGCGATATCAATGTGTGGCTAGTGGTGTTGGTGATGGTGCTTCATTCGCCTGATTGAAGTCGTTTTCTGTGCGTTCGCATAAATATCGGCAATCTCAAATGTGCTTTAGCTTGTGTGTGTCTATGTGTGTATGTTTAGACAGTGTGTTTCTGTTTTGCTGCATTGCTTTGTGCCTTCACTGTCGCTCGGCGTTGCCGCCTTTCCTGTTACTTTAAGGATTTTTATTACGTTTCTGCGTGACGTATGTGCCGTTATTCGCATTTATTTACCGTTATACATAAAGTTGATTGTATGGGCATGCCTATACATATACGTACAAGTATATGTGTCTTGTTGTTGTTTAAATGGTTGCGGTTGCCATGCCAATAAAAGCTTGCCGCTGCTTTCCTTTGGCAGCTTGATTTTTATGTACTCGCCATACCTGTAAACTTCACTTTTGTTCCTCTGATTGCGCTTGTGTGCGTTCGTGCATGTGTTTGCAATAAATCAACCCTGATTCAGTGCTTCAAACAAGCTACCTGCCGTTGAAATTTACGATGCTTTCTTTCGCCAGCATTTCTAATGTACGATTTTTTGGCTTTGATTGTGGTTGCCGTCGTTCAATACAGTTCTATGTAAGTGTGTAGCGGTGTGTACGACCTTTTCTTTGATGTGTCGTTTTAATCAAAAAGTTCCTACGTTTTTGTGAAAAAAAGTCAGTGCAATAATAATCTACAATTTTTTATTTAACTTAATTTAAGATTTTCGAGTTTACATAGAGCAGCTGAACACTTTTTGACTCATGCTACAATCTGCATATAATTTTTAACTTTTATGTAAATATTAAGGTTGAAAACTGTATAGTTTAGACACTATTTCGATTTATAGAGTATTGATTTAATACAAACAAGCGCTGTTATGGCATAAGATCTAAATTTGCTTTTTATTTACCAAATTTTTGCTCGATATCAAGTTTTCGATGGTTATTTGCCAACCTGTAAACTCAACAATCCTAAAGGTATGCTTTAGTTAAACGCTAAATGTATGCTTAAATTTTTGCAAAATCAAATTAAATTAAATTAGCATAAAAAAATTAGCAATTAAAATTAGTAAATTTATAATAAACTTATTGTTATTTTGTGATTTTGTTTAATACTTGGCTCTACTTGTGTCACCATTGGTGTTTTAAGTGGCACACAATTTATGCGAAGCACAGTTTTGGATGCTCTCCATTAATGTAGAATATTTTCGGATGGCTTGTGGTGAATAATTGGTTGCAATGAACGCTAAACAGATCAGTCTTGCGGGTATTTCTGAGCTCATTTGCCTTAATTGGTTAAATTGTTGATAAGGCTACTAAAGCAATGTGTGTGTGTTACATTAGTGTAATGCTTATAAGGAGAAATAAAAATACGTTTTTAAATCCTAAATACACGGCTCACAAAGGCCTCAAGGCGCTCACTGTCGGTCATAACATTTTTATACAAATACATTAGGGTGGAGCGAAAATAAACTTTTGTTTTTTTGGCTGAACCCTGAGGGTAAAATATGTAGATTAAAAAAAAAAGAAAATGTTTAGCCTGAAAAAAAATAAATATTTTTTCACAACTAGGCAGCGCACTCAGTTTTAAAGTAGTTTGGCGAGTTTAAGTTTTATTTCGTTAAACATTTTTGATAAGTGTTCTAGAAGCTAAGGAGAGTCCTCGTTCTGGCCAATTAAAATTTATCAACTTAAAAAAATTTTTCGTGGTCATTATTGGAGTTTTAAAAAAAAGTCTTAAAAGACAACATGCTTTCCTTAAGCATTAAAAAAAATTTTGAGCCAAAAACCGTCACATTTTTTTACGACATAAAAATTTTAACTCGAAAATTTACTTTAAAAGTTAGTGCGCCGCTAGGTGTTAAAAAAATTTGTGTTTTGTCCAAAAATTTTCTTTTTTTATAATCTACATATTTTACACCCGGGGTAAGCAAAAAAAAAAATTTTTTTTTCGCTCCGCCCTAATATACATGTTTATGCTGATACCGTTATATACAACAATCAAACGGATGAATTTAAACTTAAGTCGATATTTTACGAATCACCCTAAGAGCCATATAGCTGCTTAAGTAGTTCTGTTGCAGATTGACGTTTGACATGCAGCCAAGTCGATAATACAAGTATGTATACAGATTTATAGCGAATATAATATGGTAAGGTTAGGGTAACGTGCCAATTTTGTGTACACAGGTATATATATATATATATATATATAGACATTAAATGAAGCATGTTAATCAGCACAAGTACTGCCAAAATCGACATTTCGTTTAAGTTACGAGCATCATGCACTGTTGCGCTTAACTGCTTGCCACTACAAACACCCACACAATCATACACCTATGCGAACACACATACGCACAATGTTATATTATCGCTGCGCTATCCCCTAGCGAATTTTGACTATTACGGCCAAGCGTTTGTTGTTGTTTTCAATTGCGGTTGGCAATTTTGGCGCAAAACGTTGCGATTTTGTGATTTGCACAAATGCGCTCCTGACTTCCATACTTCCATACACACACGCACACATGATATACATGCTCGTAGGCACTTCTCTTCTCTGCCAGCTTTTGCATTTAATGGATTGCCACATTGCTAGTTCGCATAGTAGCTGGCTGCTGTGTTCTTGTCTTGCTGCTGAAAAATGGCGCCATATGCGAAAAATCGTGGATTTGCTTTCGGCGACATGTTCGACATTTGCTTTTTTCTTCATTTTCATATACTTTTTATGCTATGCCACTTTATTTTGTCTCTGTTGTGCTTTCTCCCATACACATACATATGTATACATATATGGTGGCTATGCTCTGTGTTTTGCTTAGCTTCAACTGCTTTTGTAGTGCTACAGCTGGCGGCGTTCGGCAGACGGTACAACGGTTTCCAGCAGAAGCGATGGTGAGTAGCGCTACTGAATTCCCGTCGGAATTGTTATGTTACAGTATGGAGCCAAGCAGTCAGCTTAGTTTGCACTTGTTCAAGCGCCTAAAATGCACACACACTCCATTATATTGTTATTTCACATTTTTTGCTTGCGGCTGCTATGTGCGTGTGTGTGGTGGCGGTGTCCGTGTGTGGCGTAAACCGCGACAATTTAGTCAAATCTTTTGAGATTTTAGCATATGTGCGCTAGTTGACGCAGTTAGCAGCGTTTTAGGCGTTCAAATGTCACACATATTCCTTTATGTGTTTACTCATGGCTTTTTTGTTTTATTTTATTTGTTTAGAACGCCATTTTCTCTGTTTTGTTATTTTATTATGCTGTTTGTGACAGTAAAATAGAAATTCAATTGTGGTATCGAATGAAAGGTAGAAAAAAATGTAATCGGCTTTTAGGCGCATATATAATTTTTTAGCTATTTTAATGCTCTTCAAATTTTATTTAGACAGTAAAAAATATTCTATACTAAGTAAATAATTAAACATATTCTCCACCAAAATACAACTCTTTTTTACATTTTCATAATTTCTATTTCTTTGTTCAATGCCTTAACGGCGCATTGTTGTATGTGCCAACAGCATCTGCATTGACACTTCATAAATAACCAGAAATGTTATAATTTATTGCATACTACTGCAAAATTACCAGCCACAAAGACTTGCCAAGTGAAACGATTGCGCTGCCTTACCTCCCGCGACCTATATGTACAATACAACCAAAAATTATACAAACGTTTCTATAACTTACAACAACATATGCTATTTCCCATATTTCGTAGGAACAACCACTAACTGAATCGTTTCGTTTCGCCGTTTCCGAGTGCCATTAGTGGCATAGTGTTGTCTGCTTTTGGGCGCTATCACACTATTTTCAGGTTCCCTTGACGTTCTCGCGTCCTTTCTTCAAACACACATATAGACAAACAGCCAGCGCATGCCATGCTTCTTCCTGCTTCGTTTTTGAGCGCCATTAGAGAATTTGGCATTTGGTTGTGAGAGTAAATAACGAAACTAAGAATAAAAAAATAGAGCCAACAACAAAATATGTTCACAATACCCAGCAAATATCTCAATATTTTACGTTTTCAGTCTTTTGCAGTTCATTGAAATCGAGGTCAAAAGTTTATTGCTTGGCATTAATGTGCGAAATAATAACGGTAAATTATGTGATAGAAAATAGTAATGGCAGGCGGGTGTTTTATTGAAGTTTAGTAGTGACGCTGGCAAGAATAAGTGCCATATTTTACTTTTTCTCTTTTACTATCTATTAGCAGTTAGTTATTTTGATTTCCTTAACATTAATATACTCTAGACGCCTTTTGTGTTGTAGTTATTTTTGTATATATAAATTGATTTTTGACACTTTTGCCTACTTTTAGGCTCAAAATGTGTTTTTAACTTATTTTTGTAGTACACCACTTTCGTCAAGCCTTCTTTGTGGCACTCAGTGAAGCAGTTGTGAGTAGCGTACTAATTGAACTTAATATCATTTTTGACATTTGAAGCTCACACAACACATTTTATACCTCCTTTACTAAAATCTTTTTTATCTTAGTACCTTTTTTTGTTAATGCTATTCCTTTTCCACATCCAACTATTCTAACATTCTAATGTAATTGTTGTCGCAGTTGTAAATGTCATTTGCAATTATAAGTAGGAATCTGCACTTGCTTTCTCCGAGCAGCATTCCAAACATATACGTGCATACATATGCCTTTCTAAATAGATTAAAGATACTGCTTACATCTTTGACATTAGAATTTACGATCATAAAATAAACGCTTACATATATAGTTATGTACATTAATATATATTTGCATGCTTTCGTTTTAGTTTCGGATTTAAATATATTATACTGCCGACACTGTGCACTTTTGCTCCATTTCTATATAAACTTGTATTCATTCCCCTATGTATGCTGCTGACATTTTGACCTAATTAAATTTCAAACTGCAGGTTTTGCAAAATTTGTGCATACTATAAGCTATCACTGCTAGAAAATATACCCTAGAGCTGCATGTATGTATATATATATATACTCAGCTATATTTATGAACTTTTGGAACACCAAGTTTCGAAGTTTGCTCTTGTTATAATTAGAGAACATTATAATTCAATTTTAAAAATATTTGTATAAAAAAAAGCTACAAATTAATAGTAAACAAATATAAGCAAGTATAAGAAAAAATAGCACCAAAATAGAGTGTTGAACAATTGGGTGCTATATATGCCTAAAAGTATGTTTTAAATAATGATATCCTGTATGTCAAGAGGAAATACCGAAACATATGCATGTTATAACTTTTGCCAGTTAAAAAAATTTTCTAGAAGCTCTATCGATTGAGTTCGCGACAAGAAGACAGGCAATAACTTCGCATTTCCATATATCTATAAATGCTGTTAATTGTTTCTCATTTTGCAATTCTACCAGTATTTTCATTTGTGTTTTGAATCCGGTTGTAACCTTGCAAAATAGACACCAATCTAACATAAAAATTGATAAAATCTCATAGCGTACATAACAACTGACAATCACACGCATAGTAAAGCCAAACAGCAGCAGACTAATAAAAATAACAATAACAGAAATCAAAAACATTATCAAAAGTAAACAAAAGTTTGCCACATTGTGTTGATATATGCGAGAGCTGTGATGGCAACTCGTCTAACTCACCTAAATTGGTCACCGTGGCGTATGAGTAACAAAGAATAACAAGCCAGATATGTATGTACACATATATGGCTGTATGCAGTATGTGACAACATACGATTTATCTAATGCGGGTTAATTTGTTACGCATATACTAGAACGTTACTACAATAGCAACAACAACAAACACCATTTTAATACAACAAATTCAGCATATATTGTAGCAGCAATAAAATGGTTACAAACATTTACAAAATAACAAACCAAAATTTCGAGTTGGTCTAATATAAACAGCAGCACGAAGTTTGGGCATTAAATTGAAGGTAGCAGACGACATGATATGAGCATAAATTGTTGGCGTGTGGGTAGACACAGCATAGACAGCAAAGGGCAGCCGGCAAGCTGCGGGCGACAACCGACGCGCGGCGCCAGACGGTGAGAGAAACAAAGAGTTTCGAACAGATGGTTAGACAGTGATAAGAGAAACTTTGACTTGGTTCAGAAAGCTGCATGTCCAATAGGGGTGGCTGAAGAGCGTTTGAATTGAACCAAAGTTAAGCGATGTTTAATTTAATTGTGGATTTGGCAACTTAATATTAAATTTGTGTTAAAAATATGATCTCAGATGTGTTTTGATGTCATTTTAAAGTATATTTTATAAATTTTAAAATTTGTCGGGATTTGCAAATTTATGCATTTATATTGATTAAAACAAAAATACTCTATTTAAAAAACAGCTGGCCTAGATTGTTGGTAATTTTGGGACCTATATTATGTTAGACCCATTTTTATTTCATTTTCGACTCCACGACAATTTTTTTTTTATTTTAGCATACCTTTAGGCGCTATATTGCGCTATAACTAAATTTACTGCGAAGTTATGTACTCATATTAACACAATGGAAAAGAAATGAACGTAAAGTAGTTATGTAATGACATATCTAACAAGCTGAGCACATTTTTATGCCCTGAACAGAGTATATTAAGTTGGCCACGAAGTTCGAAACAACCAGAAGGAAACATCGCAAACACAATGAAAATATATATAAAAATTATCATTATTTTGAGCTATCGATATGAAATTTTTCACACGTTCTTTCCTCGTTAAGAAGCTGCTCATTTGTTGGAACCACCGCTATGGGATCACTATAGCATATAGCTGTCATACAAACTGAACGATCCGAATAAAGTGCTTGTTTGTAAAACTTTTTTACTTGACAAGATATCTCTACAAAATATGAAGTACATTATTATCCAAAGAGAACGCTACAATCTCCAAATGAGTTGTTTAGATCAGGCCGCTGTTCAAGTTCTTGTATGGAAATTTCTTTGTTTTTGAGGAATATTCTAGTTTTGGTGCAACCGAAATTAACGTTTTTTACATTGATCTAGTTCATTTGGGTTATTTTTATGTGTTTTACAAACAATTCTCTAAACGTTAAGCAAAAATGCACTAACAACAAAAACAACATATAACCGTACATACTATTATATATATATTAGCTAAGTTAAGACTTAAAACTTACTAAAAATTTTAAAATTATCATGTTTTTCTATTTGTTTGCTATTTAATGTAAATGTTTGTTTTCATTGTTGTACATTTATTCACGAAAGACTGCAGTAATTTACAAAATAATGAAATATAGAAAACATAACCTGCATAACCCAACTTTTGTTGTGTTTAATTCGCCCTAAGCGCAGCGAAACTCTAAAATATGCGCCACAATGGGACCATTTTAAACTTGTTATTACACAGAATAGGATTAGATGAATATTTTGTGTTTGAAAATTTTCAAAACAAAGCTAAATTTAGTTAAAAGTTATATGCGTGGTTTTTATTAATGTTAATTTAGGCACTTGCCTGTTGTTTAACTACTTTTTTTTTAGTAAATTGGATTTGTACATATTTAGAATTAAGCTAGTTGTACTAATGGAAAAAATGCATTTTAGCGCGCACCATTAGTAGTAATATAGTGTTTATGCAACGTCTGGGGATTACATGAGCAATTTCTATTGCAAAAGCGCATTTATTAGCTAAGCACTAGTCGTGTATTAATAAAATATGGCTAATAAATAGTAAACGTGGACATATAAATTATTGAATGGATTATATGTATGCATGTGTGTGTGTGTGTATTAATTTTATGTTACATAAAATTATTTTACTACTTCAATTTGAGGCTAGTACCCACATTAAATTGTTTAAATAATAGGTTTAATTAGCATGTAAAAAATGGGTTGTCATAGCGTATTAGTAACATTTTTTAATATTGACGTTGATTTGAAATGTTGAAAGAGAGTTTAGGCGTGGTTAGTGTTGATCTTAAAACTGTATTCATTTAATGGATTGAATTTTCTAGAACATATTTCTGTGTAATTGCTAATAAATAAATAACTCTAATTTCGAAACAATATTGCTGCCGAAAATATATGTTTTAAATATTTTTTAGAATTAATATATAACATTTTTTTTATCGCTACAATTTTTGTTCGCAATTGTTATTTAACACTAATATATTTAAAAGCCTTCCACTAAAATTCGAAATTTCCATGAATAGTTATAAAATTAGCTTAATTCAAATTTTTTTTGTGAATAAACAAAAATTACTTTAAAAAAAATTAATTTTGTTATTTGCAAGATTTTTCACATCCAGTGTAATGATATGTTCATTTTATATGCGTAAAACAACACTCAAGCGTGCCTTTTGCATCGATCACACTGCGTATACGTAACATTTAGTCATACATTTTCTCTATAGCAACAATATGCGATATTATGAAACCATGACGATATTTTTGAGCAAATATTCAGTTTTCTTTGAAATTGCAATGTTGAATTTACGAAAAAAGTTCCGCATTTTTTAGCTAATTTGATATTTTGAGAATTTAAAGTTTTAAATTAAGTCACTGACTCTGGTAGATATATATGTATATATATATTATATATGAGCGCATGTGCATGTGACCTCATACTTATGCGCCATATATGTAAAATATTACATGACTCCAGTGTAATAGTGTGCGTTTGCTGTGGCGACAACTTTTTCTCAGTCAAAGCATACACACTAATGAAGTTTATCATTGTTAACGAAGGCACAAAGAATGTGTGTGTGAGACAACATATCCACTTTTGTGTACGTTTATTTCTGCATTTTTTATGGCAAAACTATTTCATACAAAGGCGTTGTCGCTTATGCACTAGCAACCGTGGTGATTCTTAGTACCATAGCAAAAGCGAAGTCAAAGCAATGCTAAAGTGATGCTTAAACTATTGCAACAACAAAGGTTGTTGAAAGAAAATACCATATAAATTACATAAAGGCAGTAAAGAGTAAACTTATACATACATATACATATGCACACAGGAGTTTTCGAAAATGAGCGCATGTGGACTAAAGTAGCTAACAGCAGTTGAAATAGCAGATAAAAGGGTTATGCGAAGGGCTGAAAATTACTTACGAATATATTTTTTTTTTATAAAAAAAAAGTAAGCTAGCGTTGTTAAGTAAGGTTTAATATTTCATAGAAATCAAATACAAACATATTTTAACTTTTCTCTTAAATCAGATAGCGAAATTACTATTGAAGAAGCTCTTGACTTGCAGAAGTATAAAAGAGGCTTTAATATCAAAAAGCCATGAAAAAAGTATCGTCACTATATGAAATTTAAAAAATTTTAAAATTGTAGAACTTAGCTGTGGCTTTCTTTATTTTCATATAAATGCCAACGCGGCACCTTCATTATAAATAAATTTCTATTTTGTACGTTTATAAGCATATAAATCGGCATGTAGCCAGCTATATGGCATCATCTAACTTCTAGCAGCACATTTATGTGCATATGTCTATAACAAAGTAAGCATAAATTATATTACAGCCCTGTTGCAGACAGCGGCTTGAAAACCGCAACCGCTCCTACTACTTTTGCAACCCTGTATGCATTTATTTTGCATGAAAAAATTTACAAAAAACTTTTCATGATGTTGTCGGCTTTGTTGCCTGTAGTTCTAGTTGTTGTTTTTCTGGCTGTCATAATTTGACATGTGTTTGCCAGAAGCTGCATTGTTGTTTAGTGTAATTTCAGTTTGCGCAACACACTGCTGTTGCTGTTGCTGCCATCATTAAATTCAAAGCTTTAAGCCAGAAAATTGCAAACATTTTTATTTAAACAAAATTGTAAGAGTAATTGGATGCTGATGCGATTTACAGAGCTGTAGAAAATAGTTAAAGGTTGTGGTAATGATGGTTTGTATATTAAGCGCCGAAAAGTATGTTAAAGGCCAAAAGTAAACATAAAATAATAATTTTTTTGTTTGTCGAAAACTGTTTTTAACAATTTTATTTTTGAAATAAACGAAGTGCAAATGTTATAAATTTCTTGCATAAATTTTATACTACTTGTCATAGCAGTTTACAGTTTCTACCACATACCTTTGCTATGTGTATTTTAAAAACCGTTAGTTTTTGTAAAAATCTATAATTGTTGACGCTTGTTTCATAGTGCAAGCGCTTGTGGGTATATGAGAACACTTTTACAGCTGTTGTAGACAACATCCTGTGTGTTTTCAACCACACACACATGCAAACAGTGCATTGGGCCGCTTTGGCGTTGTCTCTGCGCAAGTGTGTGCGTGTAGTGCTTGTTTTTGCTTTTGGCGGCATTTTGTTTATTTAAATTTTCGGCTTCAGCTTGGCTGGTGTAGCTGAGCAAATGCATACACGCACGCACACCACTGTTGTGCAAAGTGGCGTGAGTTGCAAAGTAAAAAACAAAAAAAAAAACACAATAATTTAAAAACAAAATTACCTAAAGCGTTTGTGGAAAAAGCGGATTTGCGCCACTTTTCCGTTGAAAGGCGCAAAAAGAACCTAAAAAAAACAGCCGAGGCGAGGCGAAGCGAAACTCTTTTAACTTCCTACAAACGACAGCAACTCCTGCGTTTTTTACATTTTTATTCACTTGCTGCTGTTGTTGTTGCAGATTTGCGTTAACAATACACGCCGGCACGTGAGTGGCGCATTGCGAGCCTCGGGGAATTTAAGAACTTTTTCGACAGTAACATTTGTTTTAGAAAAATGCGTGTTTTTGTTGCTTTTTTATTTACATGCTGATTTCTTTCCAGTTAACGACACGCCCTCTGCTGCAAAAACTTCACTACCTTTATTTTGCTGTCACTCCCTTTGGCGGTGGCTTCGCGTTGCCGCTTGCCTTGCCACAGCGCGGCAAAAGTTTATTTTGTTAGCGTGTTATTTTTGTTTTTGTTTTTGGTTTGTGCTGAATTTGTCCCCAACTGATAACAAAATTCGTGTGTAGCGTAAACAACGTATGGCATGTGGCATATGGCACACGAAACGCGGCGGAGATAAGTCGTGTGTGGCGGCTTGTCGTGGCATGTGTGTTCGTGTATGCGCGCATGTATTTGTTGAGGATTTTCTACGCGTTTAAAATGCCGCGAAGGGAGTTGAACGCATTTAATTTTTAATTTTCGAAATAAAAGTTTCGTGTTTTCGTTCAGGTAAAAAGTTTTTATCCATTTTATTTGCGTGGAAATAGAATAGATTGTTTAAGAAGCAGACAAGCTCGTTGCTAACTTGTGTTTTAAGGTGTTTATTGTGCATAAAGCGAAAATAAGTGGAAATATCGAATATGAAGAGTTTGATTTTCGAAACCTTTTGCGCAATTGTTTTCGAATACAAAAGAGCTTTTGAAAAAAAAAATAAAAGCTTTTGCAAAAAAAAAAAACTATAATTGTTTTTTACAGTTTAATCAATATAAGTACAAGATTTTTTATAATAACCATTTACATTTACTTCTGTTGGCAAATTTGATAGTATGCTTTTAGGCGTATGCGTTGTAATTGTGTGTGTCTACATTACTACGGTGGGGAACGAATAAATTTGTTATACAATAGATATCGTTATCGTATTTAAAGCGCTGCCAACTAGTTTTTTAATATTAAACAATTTGTTTGGTATTTTATTATTTTTGTTTTCAGTGCTATGCAAGAAAATTAAGAGTTTGTAAAATCCTAGTTATTTGTTATATGCATTTAAATATAGCTGTTTATATTTTCTATATAAAAATTTAATTATTTTGTTTAAATTTTTAATTTAAATATTATTCTTTCATCTCTTATTTAGTTAATCACATTACTTACTGCAATAATTCTTTAACAAAATTCAAAGCCATGCGCCTATAAAGCTAAACCAACGATATACAAATACAAAACCACTTGAGACAGCGACATACCACAACAGCCTTTTGCGAGTTGTCAAAGTGCAAGCAGCTACATGCCAAAGCATAAAACGAGTTGCATACTTCTGGGCGTTCTCTGTATTTAATACAAGACCATGCAAAGCCTTTGTATATGAAACACCGCTTTAAAAAGCGAGGCCAATGATGAACCACACAAAGCATAAACATACAAAAATATATATATTAATATATATATTATATATATGTCGTTGAAATATTGATGTCGGAGGAAATATCCTCGTTCATTTTCTTTAGTTTAGTTTTCTTTGATGAACTAACACTTCTTATTAAAGCAAAAGCACTTTTACCTTCACACTTTTCTCTAGCAGTGCCAGTAAGTTCTGTGTCTCTGGCTGTTTGAAATGGAACTGCTCTCAAGTATGCGGCTTTACTCTTTATATATCCCATATTTCACTTATATGCGTGAATCTATACTTTTCAATCTGTCTCCTAATAACAGCGTCCCTAAGTTCAGACTGCACTCATCTGTAGAGTCTTTCTCTGTCTCTGCTACCAATCTTTGCATTCATTTGCTTTATCCAGGAATTATCCAAACTATAGACGCCACAGAAATTCATCTAAAACGATGATCTGAACAATCGCTACTGAAATTCCTGTGAAACTGTGATCATAATATTCACCACAGAAATTAATGTGAAACAGCTGTGCCAAGGGCCGCCACAGAAATTCCTATGAAATTGCGATCAGGATAGTCACCACAGAAATTCAAGTGAAACTGCGACATATATGTTATATTAAATACATACCTATTTAGGTATGTATATGTGTGCAAAGATAATCTGAGTACGAAAAAATTCAATGAATATTTATAAATGAATTGCTTGTAATCTCTGGTAGTAATACATTTGTGTTGGCACACTGACTAACACGGAAAGCTTTTATGCGCCTAAAAGTATGCAATTTCATTGAGGTTTTTATTGTTAATATGCTGCAATTAAAATTAAAATATGATAGATAAAGCAGAATCATTTCAGAACGTAGGGAGAAGTAAGAGAATCAGTCACTAAATTACGCTCAATAGCCTATTTAATAAGAAAAAATTTATGGAATTTTTTATTTCTGTCTTCTGCGAGTGCTGCTCACAATTTAACGGAGAAAAGATCTTGTGATGCTTACTGCATGCACCACACCTCCACTTTTACCACCTGCCGCGCGCCAAAAATTACCATGCGTCATAATTAAAATTGCAACGCATGCACAAGACTGTGCGGCTACAATTGCATGTAGTGGCAACCCCTGCCATATTGCCTTTTGCAATCACCCACGCAACATGCAACATGCACAGTTATTTCATCTTGTGTCTTTGTGCTTTTCGCGCCGTTGTTGTAATATGTTAATTAAAAAAATGTCTACAAAGACACAAGCGTGTGTGTGTGTGGTGTGTGTGAGCGCTTTAAATAGACGCAAGGGCACGAGCTTGCTGCAACAGCGCAGTAACACGAAACAGCACGAGCAACTGCATTGGAAATCTTAATGTAGCTTAAGATTATGTGACTTTTTGTTGTATGCCACTACAAAAAGCAACAACAATGGCGTTGCATGTGCGTGAAGAAATAACAACGCGTTCATTTGCACAGCCTGCTTTTTGCATTTTCGCTATGTTGCGGCGCTGTGTTGAGCGTCGTGTGTTTGTGTGTTGGTATGCATGTGGCAAGTAGAATGACTTCCGTCAAGGGAAATGACTACCTGCCATGCATGAATTTCTTAAACAACGCACAAGGTAGAGTATATGAATTTATGTAATAACATATACGTATATATCTGCGCAAGTGCATGTGTATGTCTTGCGAAAATACGCCACTCTCCGTGCTGTATTCACTTGGCGCATTATCGTTACTTTCATTAAGTCCCCATACTCTTGCTCGCTCACTTCATTGGTATGCTTATGCGGTGACTCATTTGTGCACAGAAAATAAATTAAAGATGATGAAAATGCATTTGCCGCCACACAAGCAGAGGGCATGCATATAATAAGTATAAGCCTTTAACCAAACACAGCCATACATAAATGTATACCATATACATGTGTATGTGTAAATAAATTCTACACATGCACGAGCATGTCTAAGTATTTGTGCGCCCGTTTGCATAATTATGAACTTGAAAACTGCCGCTTACATTCATTCACAACGTCCGCCGGGACGTATAAGTAACATTGAAATCAAGCGCATGAGAATAATCCATATAACATTTACTCACACACACACACACATACATGTATCATATGAGAGCATAAAACAAAGCCGTCGTATTGCGCTCATTGTGCAATGAAGCAGGAAGCAGCAAAAGAGGCAAGCAAAGCGAAGTAAACAGGATAAGTAAAACCGGCGAATGAGGGCGGAAAACGGAAAGGCATATTCACGGTTAGTCTAAGTTAACTAAGCAAATAGAAAAATGCACATTCAAGCATATATAACAGGTATAATGCTGTGCATAAGTATGTGTGCGTATAATACAAATAATAAGCAGTAGATTGCATAATTATTTAAATAAGGACACATAATACACATACATAAGACTTTTTTTCGCTTTTTTCTTAATGGCTTTGGCTGCTGAAAGTACGGCTTTGTATAGGTTCTATTATTTTACCTTATTATATGTAAATATGTATGTGAAGCACGTAATTTTTACAATTTTTGTCGAGACAGTGAAAGGACTGCTAAATACAGGAAATGATAAAGCTTGTGTGTGTGTGGTGGTAGCGTAGCGTCAGAATTAATTAAAGCAGACTTCTGTTTGAGAAAAATTTACTTTTAATGATTTTAACGAAAATAAAAATAATTAAAAAAAAGCTCAGCTTCGAGTTATTTTCATTGCTGTACTAATAATGAAAGCTTTTTAAATCTGTAATACTAACCAAAACCTTAAAAAGCTTTAGAAAATCAAACTTAAGGCTTTTTCAAAATGTTTTTCTCAAGAATGAAATGTTAACCAAAAACTTAGAAAGCTTCAGAAAGTCAAACTTAAGTCTTTTTGGATTTTTTTTTCATTAACGAAAGCTTTTCAAATTTAAAATATAATATTAAGAAAATTTTAAAAAGATACAGAACGTGAAACTTAGATATTTTTGGAAATATTTTTTCCAATAATGAAAGTTTTTTTAAATTGCAAATTAACCAAAAGTTTAAAAAGTTCCAGAAAATGAAACTGAAGTCGTTTTGCAAACTGTTTTTTTAATAATGGAAGCTTTCCAAATTCGAAATATTGTTGAAAACTTTGTTTCGAAGCTTCCACAAATGTTCTTGGTAAAAGCTCTGAAAGCTTTGGAACGTTAATGATGGTTAAATATTGCATGGAAATCAGAATGAAGAGTACTTGTCGAAATTATATGAAAAACAACAGTTGATACCGTTCATGCTCACTTTTTGCATATTGAGATAAAAAGCTTTAATAAAAGCTCCGAAAGTTTTGGTTCTGCTTAAATATTCAATTGAGTTTTGAGATGCGAAAATGTGCTGAAAATAAAAGTTTGCAACTTTTTAAAAGCTATATTTTGCGCATACTTGATATTGGATATACAATATGTACTTAAAATTTTTGTGTAACTATTTTCCTATCCACCTCAGATTTATACTATTATACTATATGGAGGTGTACATAAATTGGTAAATAATTGCTGGGCTGTTAAAAAATATTGAAATAAAAAGATTATATTAAGAACCTTTTTATACCGTGAACAGGGTATATTAAGTTTGCCATGAAGTTTGTAACATTCAAGAGATAACGGCGGATACCCTACAAAGTGTGTATATAATTAATCAGTGTGACGAGCTGAGTCGATTTAGGCACGTCTGTCTGTCCGTCTGTATATATGCGAACTAGTCACTCAGTTATGGTCGGTAACGCCAAAATCGGACTATTATAGCATACATCTGCCATATAAGCTCAATGATCGGAATCAAGTGCTTGTTTGAAAAGCTTTTTTATTTGACGAGATATCTGCACAAAATTTGGCATGGATCGGTGCCTAAGTCAATAATGCAATCTTCGAAGAAATTGTTCAGATCGGATCACTATAGCATGTAGCTGGCATATTAACGACCGATCAAAATCAGGATCATTTATATTCCTTTGTGAAAAAATGCCAAAAATTTATAATATAATATATACATATAGATATATGAGAGGAATACAAAAAGTTTTTATATGCATGTATTTGTGCATAACTGGTATAATATATGTAAAATACATACGCAGGAATGCGTTAAGAATCAACTGGAGAATATCTGTGCATAAATTGCAGAGTGAAAAAACTTCTAACAAATGCAATTGTATAGGTTAACTGCTATATTCATGTGCAATTCTGTTTCCGCCCATCAAAAAATAAAAAATAAATAAATAAAATAAAAAAGCATTTGACTCTCGGCAGCACAAGCTAATACGCCCCAGTTGGTCGGCTTTTGTTGAAGCTGCATGTTCCATACAATACAAATATATTTTGAAATATTTTTTTTTTATTTTTATTTTGTTTATAAAATTTCAATGCTCTTGAGCCTTATGGTATGCTACAAATACACACATGCCGCCGCATGCATGCTACTCAAGTATTAGTAAATGTAAATATTTGCACACACACAGCACATACCGTTGCCGCATGCGCCTGTGTGGCAATTATATATGTATGCATGGTTGTTGACCTCAGAGCTTCGGTTGTTTGAGCGAAAAAGTCAAGTCTTTTGCAAACAAACTTTTGCCGAGTACGCAGTTAAATGCAGGGAATATTGGCATGAAATGAAATGCGAATTTTGTTGTCAGAAAAATATAAATAAATTGCGCATATTAAACAGCGCAGCAAATAAAAACAAAAAACAAAAAAAAAACAGAAATAAAGACGGCAAAGATATGCAAACACAAGTTTGCAGCTGCCAAATTTCACTGAATACACAAGTAAAAATGCATGCCAAAAAATGTTGCATACATTTGAGCGCGACGCACTATGGTAAAGGCGCTTCAAAGAGATCCAACATGCATTTGGCGTTTGTGTGCGCTTCCGCAGCACCAAAGTCGGCTGCCATCAGCTACTCACTCAGTTGGCTGCCCGGCTGTTGGCAGCTGTAATGCGCAACAAATACCAATGCAAATAAATATGATTACATGCATGATTATACACAAGCACAAACACATAAATGTGCATATAAGCCTTATTTATAGCAACAAACACACCTATAGACGCGAGTCTATATGCGTACACCAATGGCAACAGCTGTGCTTGAGTGGTTGCAAGTATTGACTTTGAGTTGGACATACACATATACCAGATATATATATATATATATATATATATTATAAATATACAAAGTGGCTGGAGCAAAGACAAGTCTATATACAGGCTGATAGTCCTGATAGACAGCGAGTCTACCAACTCGTTTGCAATAACTAGTAAGCACATATACATAAATATATCTATATAGCCACGATTTATATGTGTTAAGCAATTGCCGTTTGTTCGTGCGCACTTTGCTGTCAATACAGCCAATTTATGGCGAAGCTATAACATATATATACGCACACACAATATATTTAAACGCTCACATATACATATGTATGCATGTATTTGCATGCGGCTCAGTTGGTATTTGTGCTTGATATTTTTTTAATATTTGTTGCTACACTGGCTCTGCGTGTGTGCGTGTGTGTAAATAGGCTTATTGACGAATTATGTGGCAGTGTGCGCCTTTAAATATGCAATGTTGTATATGTACGAAGGAGCGCATAAAAATTTGAACTTAATTTAATTGATACTTGAGTATGTATTTCTTTAATTGTTTGCAATCTTTGATAAGCGATCCTTGATTTAACTCATTTTAAGTTAACTTGAATATTAAATGTGCAAGCTTTCTGCAAGGTTTTGCATTATAACTGTATGTATAATGTATGACATTAAGTATAACCAAATATATTGCCAAGTATTTTTAGTACAGGCGAATTAAATGCCATAATCTCTCTCATTGCAGCCTTTTTAGGCATACAATTTTTAGAATGTGATTGCTCGTACGAGAGCTTTTTGAGCTTTATTTATAATTAAAAAATGTTTAAAGAATAATTTTATAACTTTATTGGCATTTAAACTGAGTGAAGATTTTTACAAAATATAATCATTTCTTATTTGTTGTTTTAAGAGCTTTTAGAAAGCTTTTTCGAAGCTTATTTGAACTTTTAACTTTTATTATTGAGCAGAGCAGCTGGTTTGAACTTAGTAAGGTATATAAATTGAATTTGGGCATTATCAATAGTTAATACTTGTACTACTCGGTACTCACAACACTCAGCTTTTGCGATACTATCATGTTGTGCTTTTTGAAAGCTTTGATAGCTACGATAGAATTTTCTTTGAATAAAAAATCTTGTTTTCTAAGCTTTATCAAAAAAGTATTTTCGTTTTCAAGTTTTGAATTTCACTTGTAGTTTTCACTGCACTGTAGTTTTTGTACTGCACTGCAGTAAGCTTTAGTGCTTATTTTAAGTGCAAATTTTATATTTAAAAGATTTCCATTGTTTTAGCTAGCCTTACATGTTAAGACTCATAATTTTCAACAAAAAATTGTGTGTGCGCGCCTAAAAGTATCCTTTTCATTTAAAATTAATACAACTAGGTATTAGAGACTTTAAATTTTGAAACAAATTTTCAAGTGAATCGTAGGAATAACTAAACTCACACTTGTTAATTGCGTTCTAACACCTAAAGTACGCCAACAGCAAATAAATAAAGGCGTGCAAATTTAATTAACAGCTCTATTTTGCAATTAATGAATATTTAAAATACAAAGCGACCTTTGAACTGAAAGCTCTCTCTCTCTTACCCTCTCTTTAACTCATACTTCTTAAAACGAATTGCTTGTAATAAATTTTTACAAACTGTATGTTAAAGGCAAATGTAGTAGCATTTATTATTTATATTATACGTACAGCAACAAAAACAGAGATATATATATTTTCATTATTTGTGTATGCAAAAAGTAAGTCAATTTAATTTAGATTAATGTGTTCGATAAATTTTATCAACTTTCCTGCACTTACTGGCAATACACTTACAAATAAATCATAGTTGAGCACAAACTTCAATGACACGCCTTAATATAGCCTACCTCCCGTCATTTGCGCAATCATGTCGACTCATGTTTGTGTGTGTTTGCATGCATTTAGCTAATTAGCACTAAACATATCTGAACTAATTAATTCGCAACGAGGCGAAATGCAAAATTCCCTGCATACTTTCATAGCACGCATGCAGTGCAAACACATACATACACATATACATGTATACACTTACAATATAGATGAGTCTGGTGTGCATTCTAATGAACGTAATGTGCGCGCACATATCGTTTGAACGGAGTCTATGTGTTTGCGAAATTCATTGAAGAGCAGTGCAACAAAATTCGATCGAAATGGCAATATTCCACATACACAACAACACACGCATAAACACACAAACAGACGCAACAAACAAAAAAAAAGCAAGCAAAAACACAGTTGTAAAATCAGTCAATCGAAGTAAGCAACATGCAAAAGGTAGTGACGCCTAACACTATGCAACGCCCATAAACACTCCGCTTGCGGGCCGCGTGCGCGTGTCGATGGCGTTGAAAATTCGAGCATACGGTTCAGTATCAATTTCGATTACCATGGCTGTGCGTTTGGCTGCGGTCAACATACCAGTCAGAAATGCATAAATGCCTGAATGTATGCTTCGGCATGAGTACAATTTCGTAGTTTGCTGTTTTGTTGTGAAAATCAATATTTGTAACTGCTTTGCACTGCAATGTGTTCGAAAATGTATTTTTGTATAAGTTATCTGTGTGCAAATAAGAGCTATTTCATAGTTTTCTCTACCATTTTCCTAGAAAGAACTTAAAACTGACGATGCCGCAATTTTGCTGAAAAACATAAATATTAGCAGATTTTGAACATGATTAGTTCTGCTGCATTCGCTTAACGTTTTCATTTTTTCATTCAGATATGCATTTACTAATGAAAAGAGCAGCTGAATTGCGTTTAGTTGTGTAAAGATTAGTTGAAATTAGCATGTACTGCACAGTAGTGTTTTTAAGTTACGTTAAACTTGCGCTGAATATGATTTATGTGTGCTGAATTGTGAGGGATGTGTTTATATGTATACGTGATATTTTTTAAGTTCAAGTAAGCTCTCGCTGAATATAACTGAAATGTGCTGAATCGCGCTGAATTGCGCTGAATTGATATGCCATAATTTTTAATTAAAAAATTTTGAGTTACTGTATTAAACAAACATTGAAACATAAATTAATGAGCTAAATTAACAAGTTTTGAGTATAGAATATAAGCTGAATGTAAAATATTTAGCTAAAGAGTAATCGACGCATACTTCAAAAATTATTTGCTTTGCTATATGTGTGTGCTGAATTCTGCTGAATAGCGCAACAAAGTGCTGTACTGAAATAATTTGATTTGCTACACATTTTAATATTAATAAATGTATAAATTTCAGAAAACGCAGAATAAATTAGTATTATGCTAATTATGACTACATAATATGACATATTGAAGACACGCTTACTTTTTCTAAAATGCTATATAATTAAAAAATGTCTTTCTTTTTATTTCCTCTTCACTTTTTGTTGACAACTTTCCTAATGAATTTTACTTTTGCACTTTATATTTTCCTAAGTTTCTTATATTTCCAATTAATTTGGCCTTACACAACTTTCATTTTTCCCAAGAACTTTCTACTTAATTTAAAGAATTTTCACTCCAACTATCAAATTACAATTTCCTCTAGCTATGGCCTAATCGCATTCCAACAACAACTTTTTCTTTTGCTTAATTTCTTCTTTCACATTTACTACTGCTTTTTCTTCTATCTTGGCGCTTCCATTATAGGTTTTACACTCGCAATATCCTTAGCTGGGCATTCAATTAAATATTTCAATTAACACTTTTAATTAACATTCGCATCACCTACTTCATTGCTATATATCTAGAAGTACATAAAGACACACACATACAGAGGGGCAGACACAGACAGACCAATATTGAGAAGCAGTTTATAAAAGAAAACTCATAAAGTAATCGAATAATTGCCGCAACAACAAGTGTTGCATAGTTTCGGGCGCAAAGGCAGCATATTCTACTACTAACTAAATGCTCTTGTACATGTGGGTACTTACTTAAATTTCCACTCGGAATGTAGACGTTGCCCGATGGTGTTCGCACCAAACACGATGGCTCGAAATCAACGCCCAAATCATTTGGGTTACCAGGGACTAAACGACCATTATTCATGCGACTCATTGTTGGATTCCTTGGTGGGACATCCGGTGGTGCCGATGGCGTAACTCCTTCAAGGAGATAGCCTGTAAGTATGCAATGAAAAGAAAAAAGAAGACAAAGTAAGAAAATTGAAATGAAATGAAATGAAGTTGGATATAAAGCAAAGGCGACTAACAACTTTCTGAATTAAGACAAAAATTAAACGAAAAAAAGAAACGCAAAACGAAAGAAAGGAATGAGAACTTAAAAGAAAAATGCAATGCAATTAAAATGTGAATACCAATGCGGCTCAAATCGAGCCGATCGCTGTGTGAAGCGAAATTGTCAGTGTATTGCGGAGGGAGTACGGAAAACGGAAATTGCAGCTGGTAATATAAAAGTAAGTACAAAGTATAAAAGCAAGTGGCGGAGCGCCAACAACAAAAGCGCAAGTTTTGTAGGAAAAAGAGGCGGCGGTATGGCGTAAACAAAGCGAAAATTGCACGAATAAAAACAAAACACAAAAACGCAAAGTTAAACGCCGTTAAGGCGGTAAAGTTTAATTAAAAATTTTAAATAGTTGGCAAGGTGGCGCCAAGTCCGCACAAGACAGCGGTGAGCGGCAGTGGCGCAAGTAGAAAATACCGCAAGTATTATAAGCCAGCTACAACGACTAACGCTAGTTTGTATGCTGGCGTGCATATGATGGTGGCATATGCGTCATATATTATACAGAGGAGTAGCGACTGCGCCAACTTGCAGTGGAGGTAAATGGCATCTTAATTACTTAATAATTATGCAGTTTTGCGTCGCTAATGGCCGCGATAACACATTGTTATGACCCAGAAAGAACTTTTTGCGTCGAAATATAAATTTATAAATAGTCATACAATATTATTTGTGCAAACGAAACGCAAGAACAGCTAGCGCAAGGCAGTGAAGATGTCATACATGTAGATAGTCGTAGCAGCAAAACCCTTAAAATGGCGCGCTGAAGATATTGTACGGTATGAAACGAACTTTCACAACACGGCGCGCAGCTAAGTCATTTACCCCAAACAGTAGCAGTTAATAATAATTATTCCAGCAAGCAATTTACACATTTGCTCAGCACATGCACTCGACTAGGCGCTTATTATTGCTTGCATATCAGCTTAGTACCCCAGCACGCCATAAAGTATGCAATATATGTGCATAAGTATTTCTTTGACACATTTGCGCCCAACAATGTGCAATGCCTTTCGTGATTGCAGTTATTTTGCCGTAATACTAGCAATTATAAATGAATTTCCGCATAAGGGGGGAGGGAAGCGCACTCTCTCGCGATAAAATGCCATTGCTGTAAATTGAGAAAGCTGACAGCTGTTTAGGTAGAAAGAGTAGGTATGAAAAACGAAAGAAAATATATAAGTCAGTGTGGCACGAAGCCAAATGTCGTGCAATGACCTTTATTTAAAGATTGATTGACATGAAGTGGCGGATTGCACACGTGGTTTAATTGTTTGCTTTAATATTTAGACACATTAAGCTGTCTGGCGACGGCTGAATTATGATGTTGGCTTAAGACGGTACAATTATATTGCTTATAGCTGCAAAATTGTAAAAATATATAAATATTTCGAAATTTTTTTTAATTATTGCAGCTATAATAACACTAGTTTACAGTCATTTTGCGACTGTGATGTTAGAGGCTGTTTCTTGCTAATTATGGATGGCTAAAACCGAAAATGATAGTAAAAATTGCTTAATACGTAGGAGTTTTTGTGTTGTAGTTAATAGATGTAGACTTCAGACCACAACCATTTACTAAAATGACAAAAATAGCTGTACGTAATGAAAAATTTTAAACTCAAATTCGTAATCAGGACACCTCAAATACCCCCACAGCACTCTTAGCACAATAGTCGAAAGTTTTTCACTCAAATTTGTTGAGTAGTGTAACATTTCTCTTTAATATGCGTGTACGTGAAATTATTTTTATGTTTACAGATAATTTCAGGCGCACGAGATTGTAAATGTACTAATGATTTCTATTCAGAAAACAGATCTAAATATGCCCTATTTTCCCTCGCTGTCATTTACTGACCTCCAATTATTCTTCCAACTCTTCTAAATAATATTTAATGAAACTGTAGTGGCAGAAAATTGATGTATGCATT
The DNA here is from genome assembly GCF_042242935.1 of Bactrocera oleae. Lineage (NCBI taxonomy): Eukaryota > Metazoa > Arthropoda > Insecta > Diptera > Tephritidae > Bactrocera > Bactrocera oleae. The sequence goes on along the minus strand of NC_091540.1, from coordinate 11,018,068 downwards.
TTTGTCTTTAAAACACCCACCACCTTACACCTCACCTCTTTTTACATACATATTTCTGCTATTTCAGGAAATCCTATGCAATAAAAGGGGCATGCCAACGCTAGTTTCATCGCCCCTTACAGCTATTTGCCCCAGCTGTGAGCGCGCTTCTTAATGGATACACAACCGCATGCCATTCCAGCGCTGCGGCAGCTTCTAGCGCAACAACGGGGTGACCAAAAATGTCATTTCGTTTACGCGCAACACTATTACAATGCGGTCGCAGCTATTCTTATTAAAACTACCGCTGCCACTGCTGCCGCGAGGACGTTTGCCGTTGTTATTGCTTTATAGTGTCCACACTGTGGTGCCCTTCTGTCCTGCGGCTTTGCTTCCGAAATGAAGATAAGCAGCTTATCGCGCCAACATTTGGCTGCGCATGCGACCAACCGTCAGTTGCGGGTATTGTGCTAATGTTGCCGGGCCGTGCTGTGAGTATTAGTGCTTGTGTGTGTAAGGCAGTTAGTCGTGACGCTAGGATATTAAAGCGTAAAAGTGGCGCATTTGCTCGCTTGCTGCTGAGTTGGCTTTTGTATGTGTATTGCTTGTATTGGCTTCAGCTTTGCATCAGGGGCTTTGCATGCAGTTTTGTTGTGCTACATTTGTTGGCTGGTATGTAGTTTTCTTATACAGTACACTATTTAAGTTTTTATTCTGTTGTTTGTTTTTTTCTTTACGGTTTTTATGTTTTTTTCTATTCCGCGTTGTGCTGATTTGGTTTTCATGTCGCGCTTGCTGCTCAAGCGCCACTTAACGTTCAGCGCTTTTACCACGCTTGTTATTATTATGACTATTTTCGCTACTTTGTTGCAGCTGAGTCAACTATGCAACGTGGATCTTGAATTCCTAGAAGTTGCTGAAAGTTTTTACTACTTAACAAAACTGTGAATTTCTAAACCGAATTGAATATAATTAGATTTTTATTATTTGGCCTTCAACATATCACTTTTTCTATTTGCTGGCTGAAGTTGCAAACATTTTTTCCCAGCTGTTAGTGCAGACACATACCGATTGGCTTAGCGAAGGCAGATACCATTTTTTGCAAAAGTAGAAAATAAATTCCGCTTGTTGAGAAAAACTATCAATTTGAAGTATTTCGTTGCTTTTCAGCAATCAATTTTATTATTTATGCTTCAATAATGCCAATATATAAAACATTGCACCCCAATATCGCAACAAATAGCCAGAATAAACGAGCTACTTATGTAAATGTGTGCAAATCGCATATGTAGAACAGTTTAAAGTTGTAATGTGAGCGCCAAAGTATATACTACAATGACAAGCTAACCCTACTGTTGTAAAATGGTCTTCAAAGCGGTTCTAGCTACTCAACTAATGTTCTATTGTAAGTAGAAACTAAAATTTTATTGCATATGCATGAAAATATACTTAGAAAATGGCACTTAATGCTCTCCAACCAAAGGGGATATAGTTTCACGCTTTATTATTACTTCAACCAAAGCTTGACCTACATTTAGGCGCATAATGTAATAATACAAATAAGGATCACACAATTTCATTCAAGAAACTACACAACTCATCAGTTATTCCCAAGCAATTTGTTAGCACTGACCTTGGTTTCACTAATTTTCGCTTATGGCGCACATACTTTTAGGCACTGCAAATTGCAGGCAATCGTGCGCGAAAAGCCTGCGCTACACTTTTAATGAATCAATTTAATTTCTATGCCGTGGGGAATTTCAACAACGCCAGCGTATTTATTATTACACAAAGGCAAGTTGTAGACTGATTGCACAAGGCACAAGAAAGCGAGAAGTATGTCCGAGTGTCGGTTGTGGTGTGCCACGCCAAAAATTATGTGATGAAATTTCTTTACGTTCGTTTTCTGCTTGCTGTGTAAGTCAGTAGTCAGCGCTTGCCAAGAATTTGATCATGCTGAAGAAATTGGCATTGCTACAAACAGTTTGATAGTTGGAAAAAAATGTTTTTAGTACTTGGTATGTACCTGCGCCTAAACGTATGCAATGAAATAAATTAAGATGAGAAAAAATGTAGATTTCTTACGAAAAATATCATTACAGAAATTAGTATTGAACGCGAACAACTGAAATGGAAAATTGAAGAAAAAATGGAATTGTGAAGTGAGGCGTGAATGCTGAAGAACAGTAAGGCTACAAATGCGCTCGGTATGGAAATCGGCCTAGCTCAGTTGGGCGCAAAATTACAGATAGCCATTGAGGGAAACATAGTTCGGTTTTCATGAAACTGAAACTCGAGAATTTAATATTGCTGTAGTAGTACAAAAGTGTGGGGAAATTCAATTCAAATGCATATTTTAACAACTCTATTTGATATTCAAATGCCTACGCGGTATGGCGCGCCGACAGAGCCAAAATTCAATGTTTGCAAGCAGCCAAAAAGACATATTCGTGGCATGAGAAATCATTTTCATGGTAAAATATACGCGTTCTATTGAAATTGTTGGAAGAAATTAAGAAAAAGCAAAAGCTGAAGAAAAAATGTCGAGCAAGCAAATTTGTTGGCTCAAATTACAATCAGTGTGAAATAATTTTGCAGGCCATATCAAAATAAAAAAAAAGAAAGAAGAAAATAAAAGGCCAAGCGAAAATAAAATAACATAAACGAACAAAACCCCAAATGACGAAGAATACTCCGGATAATAAATTGGGCGAGCATTCGCATAGAAAATTGTAAGCTCATTTATGAGCTTAAATATTTCCTGCCTATGCTGCTGACGCAATAACTTCTCTCACTCACACAAAATGTAAAAATTAGAAAAAAAATTTTGAATTCAAACGCCAAAGGCGCGGTACATATCATCTGTTCGTTGAGGCGCACTACGCAACGGTGAGGAGAAAGTGAGATTACTGACTGAAGCGGAAGCGTAATGAAAGATGAGATTTCGCTTTGACGACAAGGACGGCGTTGGCGCCCGCGCGCATAATGACTAGCAAAATTATTACGTTGCCTTTGATGATCATGACGTTGTGCGCCGCATTAACATGCCACCCTACATGCTTAAGCGCTAACATTCCAAAAGCGGCGCATAGCCACACATTTTCCGTAGCGGCTTAGTAAGCTGCCCTGGCAATCTACGCGTCAACCAACGTTTTTTCACTCAACCACCAGCTGCTTAATCGCATTGCTTTCAAACTTAAGCCGTCAATGTTGCGCTGCTTGTGGTTGATTACAGCAAACCATATATATGCATTTGACTATATGTGTATGTGTGTTTGATTCTGCGGCGTTTTCGGTCAGTGGCGCGGTCGTGCACCTAAAAGGTGGCAATTTAAAGTTTGCCATTGTTGAAATGGAAGCGTTGCATTAAGTAGTGTGATGGTATGCCGTAGTTGGTTTGAGGTTAGCTTAGCAAATGAGGAAATACCAAGTGCAAAGCGCGGAAGTGAATCACAAATAAAAAAAGGTCGTATATATAAATTGAGCATAGCTTGAGCGGAGTAGTCTACAGAAATAGCAGTAATTTGTTGCTATTAAATACTAGAAGCGATAGGAAGTTGCAGACTGTGTGGCTTGTATATGTTTCTTAAAAATATATTTTACTTATAAATATTTATAATTAAAACTATCAGGTTTGCCAATAGGGATAATATGATTTCTAAGTGTCCTGTGAAATCATCGGTCCGTACTTCTTTCGAAATGAAGCTGGTAACACCGTTATTCTCCATGGAGAACGGTGTAGATCGATAATAAGCAACTTTTTATGGCCGCAATTGGAATAAGTTGATCTTGATAACATCTGGTTCCAACGACATGGGACTACGTGCCACACAGCACGTGCAACAACCGGATTATTGCGAGAAAAATGTGGAGATTCGATAATTACAAGAAATTGTGACATTGAGTGGCCTCGAAGAAGTTGTGATTCGACACCATTAGATTACTTCTTGTAGGGTTATTTGGTCTTTAGCAATAAACCAGACTCTTTTCAGTTTCATGCTTCTCCTTTCTTTTTTTACTTTTTCTACTAACATAAAATACTTATATATTTAATTAGTTTTTAAGTTTTTACTAATTGCCGAAATTCCATTCCAGTTCGTTTCATTATTTCAGTACATATTCGTTTACATTTTTCATAGCACTTCGCTCTGTTCCAATTCATTTCATTACACTTATACATATGTTTGTTCCACAACATGCTTCAGTTCAATGTGTTTCATTCCACTTATCTCATTTCAATATACTGCAATATATTTTATACAAAAACTAGTTCTATCTGTCTATATACACGATAACTCGCTCAGTTTTTATAATTTTGATTTATTAAAAAAATTTCAAAATATTATATTTTGTCTCCATTTGAATCCATTTTTTTCACTTCCATTCCATTCCGCAATGTACTTTTTTCCACATTTTGGCCAATATTTTCTAGCATTCCATTTCACGTTGTTCGTGTCCACTCCATACTCTTTACAAACACAAACAAATGCTTAAATTTGATTCAATGCCTGAAATTAAGCTATCCTTTTCCCTGTCTGCAGTCAAGCATGACAGACTGTATTATCTTTATCACTCACTCACACCAGTTTTGTTTCAAAAAACTCTTTTTTACTTGCAACAACAAGCTGAGTTGCTCACAAACAATTCGTATTGCCTGAGCGAAGACTCAAAGCAAGCTTCAACGTCAAAAACTTGAAAAATATTTGCGCAACCCTTTCCCCTCTCACTTTCGTTCTATAGCTACCGCACACAATGCTTTCAACTGTCTGTGAAAATATTTGTGTGTGTGTGTGTGTGCGATTTTCTGGCTTTTTCGGCATTTAAGTTGTGTGTAATTATGAAATTTAATTCATTTTCGTGGGTCGTTGAAACGACTGGAACGACATTCCGCAATTGAAATTTTACACCAGACAAAATGTGAAATATTTCGACAATATTTGCAAGGATAAATAGCAGACATTTATTTGCAGCGCGCCGAAAGTGTGTCACATCGCCCAAATATTTATGAAACTTGAGGTTTCGCTGAGGATAATTGCGGAGAATTCGAGGCAGACTTCAAAGAGTGTTATGGTCTGCTGGTACAATTGGCGTATTTTGTTTAGCAAATTGTATTTGCCACGTTATTAGAATTTTTATTTTTGGAAAAGAATAAAATTTTTGTAGGTTTATGAAATTATAAATATTAAAATTATTTTCGTAATTTTTTTTGAAACAACATTTTTTAAATATTTTTTATTAATACAGATTCTGCTATATACATGCTATGCCATTGATCTACTTTAAAACACTCTTTGTATCGTATTTTCTTTACTTCCCGACTTTTCAAAGCATCTATTTAATCACTTGAATTACGGCATTCACCCGACGTTGCAACAAACTGCTGCATATATACGCTTGCAACAATGCTTAAGTTTGGGGGCTGTCAGTTGAAGTTGTATGTCAATATTTGGCGTGCGATACATCAGTGGCAGCAACAGTAATCACAACAAAATTACTGAAAGGCATAAACAGTTGTTGCTGTTGTTGTCGTTGTTGCTGCTGTTGTAGCTGCGCTAACATTTGCGATTTCATTTGCAGTAATGAAAAGCCAATATGTGACGTCAGGCAAACATAAACAGCAGCAGCGCGAGAGCGCACACTGACACTGGCACACACACACACACACGCCAACAACTACAACTACAGACGTACGCTTTTATTGGCAACAACACATGCATGTGTATAATAACAATACAATATCAACACTGAAGTGTGACAACAATAATAATAATAACAATAATAATTGCGTATGAGTTACAACAACAACAACAATGCTAAATAGCAAACAAACAAATAAGCAGCCAAAGCACAAAGAAAGCACGCAAGCAACAGCGAAATGTGTGTGACGCTGTGCGACGAAAGGCATTAGAAAAAAAAGACGCGCCTTTCAGCGCAACGAATTGCAATTTATTGCGCCTGTATGCGCGTGCCCCCCACATACTCACAAGTGGTTGCGGCGGTGTGTGCGCGCGCGTTTTCGCTATTTATTCCGGTGCCGCTGCTGCTAGCGCGCGTGTATTTGATATGTCAAAACTGTTTACAAAACCTTTTGACAAAGCAATCAATGAGCGCATGAATGAGTGAATATACTTGCATACACACACACACGCTCTTAACGTTTACACGTGTGTAGGACCGCCTGTGGTGTGGTGTGAGTCACTGCCTGACTGTGCGCCAAGTGTGTGCGCAGCATTTCGCAAATGAAAACCACTCACGCCCGTCAAGCTGCAGTCATATAAACGCAAAAGTGTTTCAAACAAGGCGTTTTTTCTCTATCTATGTGTGTGTGTATTTGTGAGTAATAAAGGCGTCTTTGACTGGGCATTGAGCGACGCGCTCATTCAGCTGTTGGTACTGCCACCATTGCTAGCTTTTTGGATTTGAAATTATATGAGTATGTATAGCACATGCATAAATGTATGTATGTGCGTTCCTATGTAGCACGAAATTCCAGCGCTGTTTCGTCTTCTTAGACTTTGTTGAGCATAATAATTGTATATGCGCTTCTTTTGCAATGTTTACACGCTGTCACTTGTTTGAAGTATTTAGCCAGAAGTTGAGTGATTGCTTATAACTGTATGTTTATCTGTTTGTATACAGCATACATGTACAATATATATGAGCGAAGCTTTAATTGTAAATATGTTGTCAAAATTGACAGCATTAAGTGAGTGCGCGCTGGCGTCTACCCCATTAGCTCTGTGTTTGACCTGTGCTGAGCTGCGTCAAGTTTGCCATGGGTTTGTCTGGGTAATCGTCTGCTGTCTGTATATTCGTGAACTAGTTCCTCAGTTTTTGAGATATCGATCTGAAATTTTTCCCGTACACAATTCTCCTCAATAAGCTGCTCGTTTGTCGGCAACGTCCATATCGGAGCACTATAGCATTTAGCTGCCATACAAACTCAAGTCTTTGTACGGAGACCTCTCTTATTTGACGAGATATCGTGACGAAATTTGGCACGAATTGTTGCACGTGGTAGCACTACAATATCCGAAGAAATTTTTCAGATCACGCCAGTATAGCATATAGCGGTCACACAAGCTGAACGTTAAAAAGTAAGTGCTGGTATGAAATTTTTTTTTATTTGGTAAGATATGTGCACGAAATTCAACATATAGAAATTTGAAAAGCAATGCGACGACATCTAAAGATATTTTTCAGATCGGACTACCATATGATATGGCTGCCATACAAACTGAACAATCAAAATCAAGTTGTTGTATGGAAACTACTTTATTTTTGAAAAGTATAATAGCTTCGGTGCAACAGAACTTAAGATTTTGTATCCATATAATTAAATTTATAAAGCAACAATTAAATAATACTTTCACTTCAAACTTTTGGCAGAAAAAGTTGCTAAACAACTTAAAAGCTAAAATAAATGTAAGCTTTTTTGTCACAAATCAAAATTTTATTATGTTTTTTTTTTTACATATATGCGTTTATAATGACTTACTTGTGACTGCAGCTCAAATATGCTTACGTCTATGTACGCCTATCAACGGTAAAACAACCTTAATATACAGCTTACAAGTTTCTACTACTGACATGTTCCACACCTCACTTTCTCAAGCGCACATGTTATAGCTTATATGTACACATATATTTAGTAAATAAATTGTTGCAAATATTTCGCACAAACTGTATATGACACTAACACAGCTAATGCTAGATCAACTATCACATAAACTAAAGCCTACATTAAGGCGCTAAGTGGTAAGAGAGAGAGAGAGAGAGATGAAGCATATGAGCGGCAGTGTGAGCGCATAATAGCAACAACACTAATGGCAGTAAACAATATTTTGTATTATTAACAACAGAATTTCACACCACAATAACCGAAACATCGAAATACCGCAACTAATGCAGTCAACACCACATCGATGCTGGTTTAGACGTCCGGCCAACTGGCTGCCTGCCTGGCCAACCGTAAGTGAAACGAATTGAATTGCCTACTAGCAGGCGCATCATACACAAATGTACAGGCATACAACTATACAAATATCTGTATGCGTGTACCTGGTGCGTTTGAGTGTTTCAAGTATGGTTGGTTCGTTTGGTTTGTTGGTTGACTGGCTGGCGGCTTGGCGGGTGCGCAAGCTGTTTGGGAAACTACAAGGCTGCGGCAGCTATGGTGGTGGCGGCGTAAGAGCTTTGTCCGGCAAACAGGCGGCGCTGACATCTATTGTGTAGTTTATTAAATTTCGCAAGCCAAACATATCAACATAGTTATTCATACGCAAACATGCAAAGATATATGTATTGAAATATATGCGTGTGCTTTTGTTATAAGCGCTTGTGTTTTGTTGTTGCCACACACAGAGCATTTTGTTGTATATTTTATGACAATCAATGGCCGCAGTTGACAGCCAACTGACACCAATACCACCACCATCAAGTCTACTACAAGCGGAGCAATGCAGCGCGGCGACAGCGCAGCAGGCAGCAAATACCGGCCGCATTATTTATTATGTGTCGAATGCCAAGCTAAATGTCATTTGTCATTTGTCGCAAAGCAAAGCCACTGTGCGTTAGCATTTGTGGATTGCGGCCGAGTGCGCGCGGTGTAGCACATTAATATTAAGCACGCACACACGCGCACATACAAACACAGAGTACGACGTAATTGCGCAAAATTATGCATGCATATTTAGCAAAGCGCTAGCTATAATGCGCAACGCACACACATGCAAACGCTGTCGTTGTATATAACTGTTAGGCACGCGGTCGACTATTGCAAGCAGCCGACAATATGAGCTTACAACCAATAGTTATTTGTTGGTGATCGCTGGCGCTTAGCTTGCATTAACTGTAAGTTAACTTTTTCATTGCATACTCTGTGGCGTTGGCGGTATTTGACAGTTGTTATGCCAGCGCTAACAACATTATTTACGGGCATTGCTTGTGCGGGCAGCGCAGGCGTCTATGTATTATGATTATTTATTAGAAATTGCTGCCAGCCAAAGCAACAACAACAGTAATAGCATAACACATGCGGCGCATAACCGCAACATAATAATGCAGCGTAAATTGTCAAACTATGTGTTGTTTGCAGCGAAAGTTGAGTTTGAGCAAGCACAACAACAACAAAAACCAAAATAACTGAGTATGTCAATGCATATGTACAAACATGAAGGTAACAGCAAAACTTATAGCAATGTTGCAGCTTAAATATTTATATCACGTTTATGTTTTTATTATTTTTACCTTGACATTTTTTTGTTTGTTTTTGTTGTTGCTGCTGATTTAGTATGCTACTGTTGTTTTAGCTTATTGCTTGTTAAAATTTGCTGCGCTGCTTGTTAAGCACGAAACGTGTGTGATTTTCAGCATATTTTGCTTTTGTTGCGGCTGCTGGCCGTCGTGTGGCACAAACATTATTTGACATGCCACACGAGCACTATAAAGTTGGTCCACACCAACGCCGCTCAGGTTAATACCACAAAGCGAGCAGGAAAAAAAAATCGCCAACTAAGTTGTACAACGACATGTGGCCACTGCGCGCTTGTGTGGCTGTGGCATGTATTGAAATAATGTCGAACTGCCACAAAATAGCACATATTTGCTTGCAATAAGTTTATACAAAATCGGGTTTTTATTGTGGTTGTTGTTGCGCTGGCTTGTACAAAAAATGCTGTGCGGAATGTCAAACAGTTCATAAATAAGCGAAAATTGCAAAGAATTAAATAAAGCAGTATCCAAACTAGAAAGGGATTTCTATCTGACACATGCACCTGTGTGTGTGTGTGTTAGTGTGTCGCAAAAGTCTCGCACATAATCGCACTTGTCACAACACACACCACACATCGCTTTCTTTGCTTGCGTATTTATTTTGCAGCGCTTAAAGGTGGCCTGCATTTAGGCGCTAATCAAATTTAATGCGACCGCAATCCGACAAGGCACTCACACGACTTTGCTTAAGCTCAAAGCCCACACGCACACCTTTTATATACCCATCTCTGGTATTTAGAAAGCTCTTACCTTAACCGCGACGCGACAAATCTCGTTAAAGCCATACGTCAACAGCGTATGACAGAAATTTACGCGCGAGCAGCTGGTGTGGTGAGCACGAGTATGTTATGTAATTACGAATCAGTAGTGGTGAGGGCAAATAATAAAGCAAATAATTGAGAACAGTCAACAGTTTTAAATTAATCCACAGCTGTTTGTTTGCATGTGTGTGTGTGCGATATTAGGCGCTGACAAGCGTTTGTTCGCAAAGACGTTTAATTGATTTTGTGGTTGGCATTTGGTGGCGCACAAAGGTATGCTACATGTGGGTGAACAATTTGTGTGTAGTTGGAGAACGGCATAAAAAGTAATGAAGGAGATGAGTTTGGTTTCAATATTTCTCATAAATTACAAGTTACATAACCGAAACTATACCAATGGCGACGGTGGTTGGTAGTTAGCGTCATAAGCTTGAAGTCTTATATAGCAGCATCGGAAGAAAGGTGCACAAAATAAGCAAAAGTTATGTTTTGAAATATTTAATTAGGTAGAATATTTGCTGAGTTATGATTGAAACAGTTGAGCGTTAGCGCTCAAAAATATATCAAGAGTTAAAGTCTTATACAAAATATAAACCTAAAATAAATAATATGTATAACAAGTTATTAAGCAATTTTTGCCTTACATTATATTTTGTATATAGTTTAAAATGCCAGGATTTCAAAACTAAAATTTTTGGTACAACAATATTGTTTTACTTCGTAAACCAGCTGAGAATTGCAAGTGAACACTTGCGAAACGAAATAAATACCCGCTGATTGTAAGCACGCAACGTGTCTTACCAACAAAATCTATTTCAAATACACACACAAGCCAAATTCACCACATGCCATTTACTATAACGCCATTTTAAATTTCTTTATGCAATCACTAACACTTCTCACTTTCGAAAAGCTTTCTGCAAGCATTATTTGCAACGCACTCATTTTGCTTTCTTGAATATACTTTACGAAAAAAGTACAATTTCAACGAATTTCTTCTTAAGCACAACTTTCCCATTGACCCAGTTTTCGGCATTCAAAATTCGCTTGTTTATGCCAACTTTGCTTCCATGTCATTTGCGCCGCACATTTTCAAAGCATATCAAAATATCTTGAGAATTGCGCAAACAATTTGAGTTTTGAAATTTCACTCGTTATTTTTCCTGCTTTCTTGCAGTGGCCAGAAAATTATATAAGTGCGCCAGAAATGGCAGTGGAATGGAAATAAAATTGAGCAAATAATGTGTTTTGTTTTTAGCAGCAGCAGCGGGTGACAGCGGGCGGCTGCGGCAACATAAATGTTTTTGAACGCCGAAATAGTTCAGTACTTATGTAGACACTCACCGAATTTGTAGTGTTGCTATGCAAATAAGTTAAAGTTTGCCTGCCAATGCATATTCGTTTGTATTGGTTAAGTTTTGTCAGAACAGCTGTACAAATTTAAATGATGCCAAAGTTTGCGAATGTGACGCAAATGGTGCGCGCAAGCAAATTAGTGGTCGTGGCAGTGGAATGTGGCAATAAATTGTATTAAAATATGATTGTACGGAAGTGGGCTAAAAGATGACAGAAATGCCAGCAGTAAATTAGTGAGCATAAAATAAAGTTGCAAAACTTTAAAAATTGCGGCATTGCGATAGCAGTGGGTTTATGCGTACGCGCCTATAAATATGCTACAAGCTTAAATCGAACTTAGTTATAGCTATGCAATTTTTTGTTTTGAGTGTTAAAGCATGCGCCTAGTTAGCATTTTCTGTCTTAAAGCCATATCGAATGTGCAAAAAGTGTTGCATTATGCGCTTCAGCCTGAATGTATGCTAGCATGTTTTTAAGTCAAACTATTGCAGTCTCTTTAAAATGTAAACATGAAGTTAAAATCCTTCACTAGATAGTTATTGATAAAGTAAAGGTAGTTTAACGCCAAAAAAGCTCAACCTTTTTCCGTTTACTTTCAAAAGCAGACTGTACTGATTTTGGCTTTATATTACAATTATAGTTGCAATACTAAAAGAAATAGTAGCTGGTTAATTTTTGTTAGCTCTACAACAAACAGCAGATGACTGTTTGCTAGTCACACGATATTTCATTTAACTTAGCATACTTTGTGGCGACTAAGGATAAACCTATTAGGTGAGGGTGCTAACTGCTAATACTAAGTAACAAACATAATGAGCAAATACATCGACAGAACAAGTAAAAACATAGAAATTAATTTAAGACAACAACTTATCAAGCTTTGGAATACAACAACAATGCTATACGCTTTAACAAGTATAATATATAGCAGTCCCACAGCTTGTTGCCTACTTACCGGCGTTGGCAATATTTGTGGTTTTTCGGTTGAGCGAAGATTATTCAACCCTTTTCGTGGCATAAACAAGCAAATGCGACAATATGCTTGTCTTAACTCACACCAACGCGCGCTTAACGCACTTTCTTTTATACTTATATGTACGAGTATCTATGTCATGGCATATCTTAAGCGGAAATGTGATATGATATCGCGCCAAAGGAAAATATCAACGCTTAATGAAAGACAACGTCTAGCAAAACAATGAGTTGAAGTGTGACGAATAGCGGCAGGCTAAAAACGGTGGCGGTGGTGATGGCGCACAAACCACCACTTTTTACCTGCTTAAATTGCCATTTGGCTGTGGCGGTGGGGGAATGGCAACAAACTTATTTCTTGCTGCTTGCCTATGTTGCTATTGCTTTTAGCTCGGTATGCAAATAAGCGGCGAAAGAAAACGCCAAGCAGCGACCGGTGCACAGCAACGTTCACGACGCAGCGTGTGTTTACATAAGTTACAGCCACAGATTTAATCACCGTTGGCAAACATGCAGACACACAAACACACGAACACATATATATCTGTGCTTGTTCATGCATGTGTTGGGCTGAAGTGTCATGGCGAGCAGTGGATATTTATAATCACAAGAAGTTGTGCGGTTGATACATAAATACATATTTTAAATTATTTATTTATGCGCTTGTGTATTCATGTGTGTGTAGGTTAGTCGGTCGTTGAACGCGCATTTTGAGATTTAAGCTCTGCACTTCCGTGTTTAACTCTTGTATGTACATAGAGTATATATATATATAGCTAGCTATATATACCTATATACAACTTATTTATAACTACACAGGTAGTTAAAATATAGTTGAGTGTGTTGCTGTATGTACGAAAACGCTATATATACCCTTGTTAGTATGCGTTCATGTAAACAGCGCATTATCACCTTAAGGTGCTCAAATTTTTTGTTTTGCGTTAAGTTCCTTTGAACACGCGTTGATTTAAAGTTTAGCCTGCAGCTAACAAGCGACGTGGCGGGAAGGTGATTAAGTGCTCGAGTGGGGGAATGATATCGAGAGTTAGTTACCAACTTGTTTGTGTCTGTATATATTCTGTGTGTGTGAAGGTGAGTGTACTCTTAAATAACACGCTGATAAATATTGCATTTTGTACTTAAAAGGCTTAACGGATTGTTGTGGTGGCACAAAGCTTTGGGTTTTCATTATATGCTGAAGTTTTAGACACAATTTTCGTTTATGTAAAATGTTGAAAAAGTGATACTTAAGTTGTAATTATGCCTGAAAATGCTTATAGCAATTATTATGAGAGCAAATATCAAGGTATGCGATGCTGTGAAGCAACTAAGTTGAATAGGAAAAATTATTGAAATATTTCTGAAATTTTAATTTTCGTATTAAAATACGCACTGTTGCCAAATTTCATAACTTCTCACAATTTTTATCGTAGTGTATAACAGTACAACTTTTGCATTAAAAATTATTTTTTTTGTAACACTCAAGGAATGAGTTGTTATGAGGCAACTATAATGAAAAAAATATATGAAATATTCTGGAAATATGTGTAAATATGCATGTGTTAGTACACATGATACTAACTTTTGTTTAAAAATTGCACTGTTGTCACATTTCATAAAATTTCACAATTTTTGTCAGAGTGTATAAAAGTACAACTTTTTATCTTACAAAAGAATTTTTGCAACACATTTTGCATGAAATGCAAAAGAAATTGGTAAAAGTGAGTTGACAGGTGAGGTTAGGTTAGATTAGAGGGTCGATCCTAAGAAGGCTCACACTTGGACAGCTTAAACAACGGTCCGTTGTGGTACCCAAAACTCCTATCAGTTGGCAACTATACTAAAATTTTGTTACAGTAAAATACCCAGAAAAGCCTCTTTCAGATGCTTTTAGTAAAATTTGTTTTTAACTTTTAAACTTTAGTGGTATTTATGAAATCAAAAGTAGGAAAAGTACTAAACGCGTATATTACACATGAACCCTATAAACACTGCCATAATTCTTAAAATAATAAAGCAGTTTAACCAAGATTAAATTGTGCGCTACTGCTCTAAAATATAGGCTAACTGCGCAGCCTGGTTGCCATTGTTGCAATTTGCACATAACTTTCGTCAAATTTTCATGCCAATTTGCTGGTTGCCACTACTTTAACGCCCACAACTGAGTTGGAATTTTCCAACCCACGAAAAGTTTGCTGTGTCTGCTTTCACTTAAATTAGGTTAATTTACTTTGCAGCCAACTTGTTGTTGCTTTTGTTGCGCAAAGTAGAAAGTTGCTGCCTAACGTTGAGTGTCAAAATGATGTCAGTATAATTTTTTAGCACATCTCCTAATGCCACTTCACAAAAGCTAGCGCACAGGCAAAGCCACACACAGATTCATTTGACTGCATATTTCCTGAATGCGGCGAGCGCATTGCATTACAGCGCCGGGCGCTTTGTTCCACTTCCAACAAACATACCTGCCTGCCACTTGAGGCACAGCCGTAACTTTGTGCGCTTTGTTATTGCACTTGTAATAAGCGCGCATAAAAGTAGGCAACACAGCTGCGAATGCCTGCGCATTTGAAAAGTAGGCAATGCAACTTTGCTGCTTTTTCTGGGATATTATTTTGCATTAGTGCGAGCACGCTATCTCTAACGCTCATTATTTTGCGATATTTCGCAGGCTGCCTTACAGTTAGCGCTGGGTTCAACGAATTGTGCGCCTCGCCAACTTTTAGTTTCCATTTTTAGCACTCCTTCAGTATCATTATGTCGCTGCTTACCTTTGCCTTTGTCTGCGTTTGTTTTCTTCATTTAGCTTACGGCTTGAGGCTCCCGCTGGCGTACTATTGTTTAACGTGTGCGCGCGCCTTCAAATATGTGTTGAAATTCACACGCTTAGCTATGCAAGTGTTTGTCGCACTCACGCCACCGCAGCGGCTATTTTTGCTCACGCCTTCACACCTTTCGCAAGCGCAAGAAAATGTAAATGTTGCGTTGTGACAGCGCTTGTGAGCCTAAAAAGCTGCTACGAGTTTCTACTTGGTATGATATAATTTATGGGTAGGCAAGTGGTTATGTGAAAAATATGGCAGCCTCAAGCGCTTGGTGGGAGTGTTTCAAAGCAGTGGCAGTGGTTGAGGTATTACAGCGTAGACTGATACTATGACAACGAGCGGAGCTGAGACATGAACAGCGTCTACTAATCTCAACCAGTCACACTCGGCATCCATCGTCTGCTGCCGGTCGCCGCACACAGCAAAGTGTCAAGCGTACTTAACCTTCTTTGCCGGTGAAGAGGGCAAAGCGGTAGTGTTTGACTGTGTGGGTGTTAAGCTTACAATTGGAATTTTTACGCTTGTAGTGTAAGCATGAGTGTGTTTGTAAAGCTGCTTGACATTTTTGCGCCAAACAGGAAAAAGTAGTGGCGTGTCATGCAATAGTAGCAGCTTAAGCAAAAATTTCAACATTCAAAGGCACAATAGTCATAGGCGCTGCCAAGATTAATGCTTTTTTAAATATTTTTCTTTCTTTTGTGTTGTAATATCCACTAAGCACCTGCAGTTACTTTCAGCATAGCTTAGTGCACGCAAAATAGTAGTACACAAATAAATAAGAGTGGAAAAATGATTTGTGCGCTTTAAATGGCTCATTCATCGCATTTGCTACCGGCTTGGGTCCTTCTTAATCATTTCCATTATGTGCACCTAATTTACTTTTTTACTGCTTCAACTCTTTCGCGGGTAACTATTGCGCCTTAGCCATCCGCAGCAAGCAGGAATGATATTAATTTTCTGCTTTAACAATAATAAAAAAAATGCTTAGTCTACTGCCAGGCGTTAAGAAGTTTAATGCGTGCTCTTGCCGTCCCTATTATCATCACTCTACGCGGCTGTCAGCCATATTTATGAACATAATGGCAAGTGCAAGTGCAAACGAGCTAAAGTCAAGCACTCGTTGCTACTGCACACATTTATACACTGTTGCTTTTATATGTATTTGCGCACATACTGCTTAGCGCTTTGTTTGCACATTGCCTATTAATGAGCCGTAGGCCAAGTGCAAGCTTACTATCATTCCGTAACTATTTTGCTGAACTCTGCACGAGGCACATACACACGCACACACAAATACATTTTTTCTACATGTGCAGGTAAATGAAAAAAAAGTCAAGTCTGCGGTCTTCTGGGGATATTAGAAAAATCATGGCATTGTTCCGCAATCCTGTTTTTGCCGCAATTGTTTGTTGTTGTAGTTGCTACTTCTTTTCATTAAGCAACCTCTACTTTGCTGGTATGTGGAACTCAAATCGCGCTTCCGCTTCTATTCATACTTAAGCTCGTCTGCTTGCAACAAATCATTGCCTCTCACTTGCTTTCTCCTTCAGCCTTTGAGTCTGCCTTCTTTACGGCTATGCTTCACTTTAACCTACAAATAAGTTCTTCAGCTGCACTTGAAAGTGTTCGTTGGCTGTAAATATTTTCCAAGTTATCCCTTTGTTCGCCTGCTTCAAACTCGATTGCATTTTTCTCACAACTAAATAGCTAAACTATATAAATACTTATTCTATTTTTCATTTCGTTCATTTTTACACTTTGACTGCCGCTCATTGCTGCGACCTGCAAGGCAAATCGATGATTTTTAAACGCTTTGAGCTTACAAGTGGCTTTGTTGTTGTGTATGTATGCGTTGGAAATGTCACTTGAGCCGCTTTAGTTGCGCTCGAGTGCACTAGTGAGCGTCTGCGAGACTATAGAGTGTAGAGTATAAAGCAAAAAGTGGTATTTGGTAGCTAGTTGAAGCATAGGCAAAGTTTGAGTAAAGTGATTTTGAGCTGCTACGGTTTGTGATTAAAAATTTAAATTTTTTGTAGTATATATTTTTTTAATATAAGCTAAAAGTTATGAAAAATTAAAAGAATAGTTGCAATGTAAATCTTTGTTGAGACATTAAATAAAATTTTCAACAAATATTAGTTATTTATAATTATAGGATTAGAACGCGCCTTAAGGTATGCTATATTTTATGCTTTCCTACTACAAAAATTAACACATGCTCATTTACATTAATTAAAGCCTTAACGAAACGATGCCTTTAGTTGATTTTCGAGATGTTGCGCCTGGGTATAGGCAACATTTTTTATTAACTTAGTTTCGATACCAAAAGTATTTGAAGATTGTTTAAAACAAAACACACGTTTTTCAAATTTCTGTCTAGCGTGTAAGACATTTAGTATTGAAATAATTTGTTAGTAAAAAATTTTATAGATAAAAAATTTTCACAAGTTTTTGTTCATATAATACTAACATTAGGGAAACTTTTATACTTCAAAATTGTTTAACAAAAGTGTTTTTTTAGCAAACTACCGTAATTTCAATTTCATTAGCGCACTCTTTACAAAGAAAGCACTTAAACATACCATGCTTGCAACCTCAAAGCAGTAACTTCGTCTGCACTAACTACCCCCTTAGAGCAGAAAAGACGCAAAACAAAGAACAAAGCTGAGAGTTTCAAGCGTTCGAGCTAGATTTAAAGCCAGCTGCAGGCGCAAAGGTTTAATTTGCTATTATACCTTTGCCCCTGCAAGTTACAAAAGCACAAACAAAGGCAAACAGCGATCAAAAAAGTTTTGTTTGAAATACCTTTAAAAGGTAGACTGCAAAAAAGGCCGCACTGAAATATAATCGAGTAAATGGGGAAAAATCTTAAAAAAGTTTGTAAAAAAAAAAAATAAACTAAATAAAAGGGAGTGAAGCATTTCGGTTGTAATTGGATTTCTTATTTAGAAGTAAGCGTTTTGTGCTTCTTTTTTGTTGCGTTCTGAGTTATATGGCGCGCTGTTACTTTTAGTAGAGGCTTGGCCACACTGTTGCAGTATTTTTATTTTCAAGAATGGTAAAAAAATTTCTGTCATTTAACATGTTTGGTGTCTGCAGCTTCTCAGTTGAGATCTCAGTGTGGTTTGCTTTTGGTGGCGGTTTATTAAGCACATGCTTACATAAATGTTTACTGGTATTAAAAATTGTTGCATAAAAAAGCGTAAATGAACACTGAAGTTTAGATTTTATTGCTTTTTTTGTTGTTGTGTAATTGCTAAACTTAATTATGTTAGAATGTTAGGTTGACACACGCGTTAATAAGGCTAATTAAAGTAGAAGTATAGCTAAACTTTAAATATTTAAGCATGCTTTCAGGCGCTATCAGTATTTAATATGTTGAAATGTCTTTTTCATAGCTTTTTGCAGATAATGATGGCATACATTTTTATGTAGATAATTCAATTATTTCAAATGTAAATTTCAACTGTTGCGATAGTTATTTCAGCGACTTAAGGCACAGACTTGTGCTGGAAATGGCTTGAATGTTTTCATTTCAATATTTCTTTTATTTAAAGTAATTTATAATGTTGAATTTTGCGCTTATTGCTTTTTATTCATTTTTTTTAAATTTATTTTTTATTTTTTTATATTTAATTTCTTTTCTTCTTTTTGCTTTTGTTACTTATTGACTAATTCGTCTTTACTACCCAATGGAGAGTCGTAAAAGTCGCTGAAAAGTTAAGAAGAGTTTTTTAAGTGCGTAACTGAAGCGACCAGTAACTTTACCTTAAACTTAGTGCAATGTTTCCAAAAGATAAAACAAAAAAGAAAATACTTAAAAAAAAGCAAAATTAACTTTTTTCTTCCTGCAACTTCTTTTGCATATAGGAATATGCATTTAAAGCGGGCCGGAATACAGTTGCTTGCCACACACTTGCAACTATATTGTGCCACTGATTTCGCGCACAGCACGCATTATGACACAAACTTTCATTTTCTCACTTTTTATTTGCCAGCAGTGGCCCGCAAAGCCCTTGTCTGCTTACTACCTACATCCTCTACCTTGCCACCCCTCCTTTCTTGTCGCAAGACTATGATTATTATTGGTTAGGATACGTTTGTGCGTTTCTGTCACTTCAACGCAGCTTTTTTCGAGAGTAAAAGTTATTTGCATAAATGCAAACGCAGTTGTGGCACACACACATACACATGCGCGTAACTATGCAAACACACACACACACACAGACAAATAGTTGAACATATATTCTCATTCATGGCTTCAGTGGCTTCAAGTAGTGCGCCAAGAAGTTTTTGTATTACAGCTGCGCTGCAACACATTTCTTTATATTTGCTCTGGCAAATAACAACACTCGAGTGCAAAAGAAATGTAGTTTTTCTTACAACTCCTTGGGGTAACAAGTGGCTTGGTAACATATACCTACTATATATATATATATATATGTATATATATGTATATATATGAATTATTTTACAGTTTGAAGGAAAAGTTTATTTTATTTAGTAGCAGGCGCAGAGTAACATCGTTGGGCTCCCCAACCAGTCAGCAGGCAGTAAAATATTTGCATTTGGGAGTAGAAGGGAGAGAGAGACGATATGTAGGTTTGTTTGCTTGCTAATTATGTACCCAAATTAAAGAAGTTTTCTTACAACTGGTAAAAAATGTCTTTTGAGGCAGCTACATAATGGGAAGGAAAAAGTAATTGAAATATGTAACAAAAGAAAATTTAAAATTTTTGAGGTTAAGATAAGTGAGTATGCAATTGAAGCAAAATTTTGAGGGCGAAAAGTTAAAAATGTTAAAGCAAAATTTAAAAAAAATTCAAACAAAAGAAAGAAGTAAGAGAAAAGCGCACGCGCAGCAAATGTAGTTTTTTTAATTTGAAAAAAAATTCCAAAAATAACGGAAAACATTGTTTTTGAAGCGCAAGAGCAACAAATTCAGTTTTTTCTAATTGAAAAAAATATTCAAGAAATAAAAGAAAATATTTTTTAAAGCGCAAGTGGAGCAAATGCTTTTTTTTTATATAAAAAAAAATGTAAGAAAATATTTTTAGACACGCAAGGGAAGCAAATGCAGTGGTTTTTTAAATTTGGAAGAAAAAAATTTTAAAAATAAATGAAAATATTTTTTGAAGCGCAAGTGCAGCAAATGAAATTTTTTTTTTAATTTGGAAATTTTTTTTAAATGAAAAATTTTAAGCATAAATGCAACAAATACATTAAAAAAAATAATAATCATAAAGAAAACATTTTTTTAAGTGCCAATGCAACAAACACAGTTTTTTTTTAATTCGAAAAAAAAAATATCAAAAAACAAAGAAAATAATTTTTTGAAGCGCATGTGCAGCAAATGCAGATTGCTTTAAACTTGGAGAATTGTTGAAAATTTTCATGCGGTTCAGATATACAAAAAATTTACTGAGAAGGCGTTGTTTTAATTAAGAAAAATTTAAATAAAAACTAAAATCAAGCATATTTACAAAGGAAAGTTACTGCTTTTTCCAAAATAAATAAAAGCAAATAATTAAAACAACCGCCCGGATTTTCTTTGAGCTCCCGAAAACTTTTCACTTTTCAACAAGCAACCTTGAGCTCATTCTGCTTTGTTTGCAGCAATATGTGCGCAAAGTTGTATTTGGTAAGCGTAAGCGCCAAGTTACTGCTGCCGTTTAATTAAAAAGTTTTATTTTATTGAGTGTTGCATGCCACAAAAGCTGCTAAAAAATAGTTTACACGATTACACCCACTACCAAACATTTATACGCAAGCAAACGCGCCCTCAAGCAAGATATTTGCAACTGAAACTTGACAAGGTCACGTCATTAAAGCATGTACAGTGCGCCATGAAAGTAATCACTTTAGCGGAGTATGTGAAAAACAATACAAGGCGCGCCGCGAACATCGATTAAACAACTAAAAATGCCCATAAAATACGCATATTACTTCTGCCACACAAATACACACACACACACAACTTAGTCACGAAATGAGCGTGAAACATGCATTTGCGCACTTTTATAACAACGCCATTAAGTTGTAGTGTTGTAGTTGGGCAAGTATTACAAGGTTGCATTTGCACAGCATTGTTACGCCGTCAAAGTTACGGCATAGAAAGCAGCGGTCATTTCGAGCGTAGGCAAATTGACTTTGCAAAATTGTAGAATACATATTGCAATTAAAATGTATTGCCGACACATTATGTGATGAGGAAATGTGCAATAAATATGTATGAGTAACAAAAACATGTAAAGTAATTGTTGAGCAGAACACGCTGACCTGCGGCAAAGTTGAGCGAAGAAAACGCAGCAGAAGAATGAGAGGAAAGTTTATATAGTTGAAGTGAAGCATTTCATTGTTGACAATTTCCCTAGGGGAGTGTCGACACAGTAGTGACAATGCTTGACTGCTGTGAGTGAACTTGTGCTTAGAGGCTATGTTATATGTTCAGTTTTTGAAAAGCATAGTATATATTTCATTTTTGCACCGGATTGTCACTGGCGATGAAAAATGGTTTCAGCCCGGCCAACCATTGACATCAACGGCAAAGCCGAATATCCATGGTGCCAAGGTTATGCTATGTATTTGGTGGGACCACAAGGGTGTGCTCTATTATGAGCTATTGAAATCGCGTCAGACGATCAATGAGTACCTCTACCGAAAACATGCTATTTATTTGGTGGGACCACAAGGGTGTGCTCTATTATGAGCTATTGAAATCGCGTCAGACGATCAATGGGGACCTCTACCGAAAACAATTGATTCGTTTGAAAAAGGCCATCACGGAAAAACGACCAGAATATGCGACCAGACACGAATCAATAATTTTTCATTATGACAACGCTCTGCTACATGTTGCAAGGCCAGTCAAAAACTATTTGGAAAACTGTGGGTGGGAAGTTCTACCTCACCCGCCTTATAGCCCAGACATAGCACCTTCCGATTACCACTTGTTCAGATTAGTGCAGAATGCCCTCATCGGAGTACGCTTCACTTCAGAACAGGGTATCAGAAATTGGCTCGATTCTTTCTTGACCTCCAAGCTGGAGAAGTTCTTTTGGGATGGGATCCACAAAGTGCCAGAAAGATGGGCAAACATCGTAGCTTTCGATGGGCAATACTTTGAACATTAAATGTATAACAATTTTTTCACAATAAAGTCTTAATTTTCGAAAAAAAACCGCACGAATTAATGCATACTGAAATGCCATAGTAAAAGCAAATGCAAACTTTCGAAATTAAAATTTGCAATAGAAAAGAGGAAGATTTAAATAACTACTGATATATTTCGAAAAATTGCTGCTTAGAAAAGCGAACGCTTAAAATATTATAATCGATAATTATTATTGATAAGTCGAGTAGTTAAAGTCGATACTAATCGATATATTTTAGAATCGATAATCACGATAATCGATAATTGTTATAGACCATTAAAAATTGTTTCAATATACATATGTGATAAGTAAAGCCTTGAGAAACACGTTACTGTTCTTATACTGTATCAAATAGCGGTCAACAACACAAAAAATATTGAGGAAATGCAACTCTATAACTACATCACTTTATATTTCATGCTGCTGCTTACAAATAATTCTAAATTCAAACTTTAATATTAGAAGCTTTATGTCTTCTGATCAATTTGTATTTTTCCAAAATCACTTGGTCTTCTAGCTCACCAGCTTCGCAACTCACAGTTTTCTGAAATTAATGTTAGTTGATTGTTGACTCTCAGTATGATTTTCTCAAGAAGTCCCTCAGCAACACTGTGCTGCCCCAAAAATTAAATGCCGCAAGGCTAACCGCAACGTTAATCATAATAGAAATTTCTCATTTTTACTTCAGCGCATAATATAACTTTTAGTTTTGCACAAAATGTGAACTTCACATTGCTTTTTTTTTTGTTTTTTGTGCAAAATTTATTTAGCAGGAAATTGAATTCTTTACTGTGTCACATCCCAAAGGGGTTGCTGCGGTCAACATTTACCCGAAAGCGCAAGCCAAAAAAATCATTGAACGCGCTCATTGTGCGCACAACCAGCTGATGCGAACGGCTGCTGGAGCGCTGGGTAAGCGCGCTGACTGGCTGTAGCCCAAAAGTATTGACGATTTATTTTTAGAAATGTTTTTGGGGTTAGTTCAATTAATTTCGTTTTTAGTTTTGCAACTTTTTTTTTGGCAAATATTGATCGTCCGGCGGTTGGACAAATGCTCCAGAGACCAAACTAGACCAGCTGTCGTGGTCGATGGTGTAAGTATGTGCTTCGTTGAGAGCAGCTGCTGGCTGACTGCTGAAGCGCAAAAAATCCACAAAAACCAGCAACAACAAATGGGCAAGAATCGGTATCGATATGGGGGGATTGCGCACACAAAAAAAAAGCTAGTCACGGCAGCGCATACTTGGGATATTGTTATAGTGAAGTTGTGCCTAAGTAAAGAAATCAATAAAAATATTATATAAGTTGCGGTTATTGATGTACTCAAAGTGTGCGCATTATTTTTTAATATGAAAAAACCTCACGAACGCAGCAACATAATATTTTTTTTTTTTTTTAAATTTTCTAAACTAACGCAAAGCGTATCAAATTTTTTAAAAAATATACGGTTAGAGTTATGTTGAGTATTAACTTAGGAATGCGCGTTTTAGAAATTGAAAAAAAAAAGATTTTTTTAAATTTTTCAAAACTTTTCCAAACGCATTACGTAACCTATAAATTTTAAATATCCAACACAAAATGCTTAACGTAGTATTACAGTTAGAAAGTACATAGCGCTTTGCGGTTAAAAGCAGTGTTGCTTATTAACTCATTTTATTTTTATTACATCATTTTACGAACACATTATAAACACTAAATATTTTACAGAAACTATTTTGCAGTGCTACAAATAAATAGAAACATTATTCTAGATAGTTGTCTGGAGTTTAAGTCGACAGTTACACTTTGTAGTGAAATAAAAAAAAATTACACTAGAAAACGAACGCAGTAGCTCTAAAAAATCATTGTATTATTTAAAATAATAATTGCATTGTATAGCAATGCCAAATTTTGGGTCACATGCAGTCAGACATCGATTTAGCTTACATTATAAAATATTACATCAAAAAATCGAACGCATTTTTACTCATATGATCATCTAGAAGGCGTTAAGCTTTTACATTTTCATAGGCCAATGCGAAAATTTTAATCTAGTGGCTATTTATTAATATAAAATACACATGTGTCTTTGTACGTCAGCAAAATTCAGCACACTATCAAAATTGGTACATCTATATTTGAAGGGTTCAATGAATTTTCCAATTAATATTTATTCATGTGTGCATGCAATGACAATATTGACAACAAAATCAACACGTTAAATGTGTTATAAGCCAACATAATTGGATTTCGATAAACAGTTACATGCATTATTATCATAAATGTGTTATGATTATATAAATTATATGCAACAGACCTGCTTAAATATACAATATATATGTATGTAGAATAATTATTGCAAAAGCAGCAAATGCACAAGCGCAATAATATTGAGCTGCATGAGCGCATATTAATTGCAAATAAACAGTAAATATATTTAATGGCCAAACTAGGGCACACGCGTGAGCGAAACTTGGTAAGCGGAAGTAGGTAAGATAGGTCAGTCAGTAGTTATAAATACCGTAGATATGTTTAGCGCCGCATTGTTGTAAAATCAAGCATACAAGTATATAATATTATATTATATATGATAAGCTGCCTTAGTGTGTGTGTGATACATGGTCGGACGCTCAGCCGCTAAGCGCGTGGTAAAAAGGATAAATGCGCAATAATTAAAGGAAAAACTTGCAGTTAAGTAGCGCAGCCACAGCTTGCGGCCACTAGTAAGTACTTAAAGAGCGCTTAAGCACCCACACATACAGCACGGCTTAGCATAGCATAGCATAGCACAGCACAGCTGCCACACCCGCATAAGCGTGCAGCAGCAAGCAAAGCTTAACTGACTTGCAAATCAGAAAATGAAATTCATTTGCATTTTTAAGTGGCCCGAGCTGCCCGTTGCGAAGTATTGGCGAAGCGGGGCTAAGCAACGGCAAACTAACCGGCTACTTAAACGCTAATCGTATACAAACTTAAGCAATTAATTAAGAACAATTAAAGGAAATCGCATTTGTTTAAATACAAACAAATGAAACAACAACAACAGTGTAAATAAAAAATCAAAGCGCACGCGGAGGATGTTAATAAGAAAGCGGAAAGAATGCAGCAAACAGAAATAGCAGAAAAAACAGTCAAGAAGGCAAATTGCCAGCGATAAGGTAGCACAGCAGCAATGTACATAGGTAAAATGGCTGTGAAGTGGCAGCGAACACACACACATACATGGCCGGAGCAAGCGCATGACTTGTGGCAAGTACTTGTGTAGGTAAGTGAAGGAAGTGGTGCATAGTGCAGCTAAGACAAATTAAAAATTTTACCTTAATAAAGTGGCACTCAAGTGGCATAAGAGAGTTAGTTAAGATTGTGAGGAGTAGATGAGTGAACGGCTGAATGCTTAAGCGTATGGACGGACGGCTGTATTGATTAAATGACTGGCGCGGAGTTTTAGTTTGCGACCAAGGCTGGCAGGCAAGTCCAGATAGCGTAGAAGGGTTGTGGCTTAAGTGCTTGGCATGGAGTGAAGTATGTAGACGATAGCCATGCTCATATGCACACACATGTGCTTGAGTAAGGCGCAACTATTGAAATGCGCTGGAAGTGTGGTGAGGCACATAAAAAGGAAGCATTTAGAGGATTTAGTAGCATAGAATGCAATCAAAAATAGTGCCAAGGCAAATACGTTGGTCGGTTGGCGCAACACAACAACAGCAGCAAGAAGAAACGGCAGTTGCACGTAAGCAGCACTGCAGCCGCAAAGCGCTGCCAGACCGAAGTGATTTGTAAGAGTTGTGGGCACATAAACTGCAAACTAATTCATAGCCAGCAATTTCATTGCATTTTTTGCCAATTTTATTTTTTTGGTGTGCTGCAATAGTTGTAGGTGTTGCACACCGTAAAAGCATGAGTCATGCTACGAAACGAGCAGTTAAGTAATAGCGCAGAGGATATGTGGGCAGTCGGTATGTGAGTTTATGCAAAGTACAGTTAGTTTATGCGTGGGTGGTGGCACTTAAAGCGGGCGGGCGTGTTGCATTTGTGCGCGAACAGCGTAAAAGCATACACAAATAAAAGCTAAAATAAAATAAAACAAAAAAAAAATATTGTTGGCGATTTTGGCTTTTATGCAGGCATTAAATTTTCCAACTTTATCTTAGCATAATGAGATCGAGTAGCCAAAGCAGTAAAACGCCAGCTCACTGACTATCAAATTGTGCGCATTTAGAGGCACTTGAACTTCATGGACTGCCTTCACGTAGCTTTTATGCAACAATTCACTTGAGTTATGTGTCTTGATTGCCAATAAACGTAAATCATGTCAAAAACGCTACTTCCTATAAAAATATAAAATTAAATATGCTTTACCGACAAGCAACATACTCTACTTGCAGCCACTTGTGTGTGCCATATGAATAATCCGAGTTTGTTGCACAAAGTGCCGGCATAGATTTTATGCTGCTATAAGGCGTTGCTACCTAGTCACACACATATATATAATATACACACATGCCGCATGTGCAAATACTTATCGCAATGAAAGCGATTATTTTATTAGTACATTTAACGTTTAACGTGCAACATACTACAAAAGCGCATGACAGCCAAGCAAGGAGTTTACATGCAGCATTGTGCCGTTATCACAACTCCCACATCAAGGCTGTGCTTGATTGCTTATAAGTAAGTAATAAGCAGAGCTGTCGCGTTGCCTCTGGGCATAACTACGTTGCATAGCGGTAAGAGCGAACGAGTTTAATCGCTGCAACTTCATTTAATCCATTGAAATGCGACAGTAGACGCGCTCGTAAACCAGATGATGGCAGCAAATGCAATGATAAGCATATGCGTATGAGTGTGTGCAGATGAAAATGGCAATGGCGGAGTGAGGATGATGGCAAGCGCTGAACTCAACTGAAGCCTAGCAGAGAGAAGTTCGAGATAGAAAAGTTGCGGGCGATTGCGTTTTATCATATTATATATAAATGGCGTAAGCGTCGCAGAAGTTGCTGCTTATTGTATGCTAAATTAGCTAGAGCGCATGATAACGCACCCACACACAGACACACCCACACAAAAAGTACTGAGCAAAATACACATTGTATACGTGCAAGTGAAGTTAATAACAATAATAACCGGCGGCAACACTGACAATCACTGGCAATAATGCATGACACTGCAACAACAACAATAATACAAGCAAGCGCGCAACAATTGGCCGCCGCAACGTGTAAGCGCATTCATTAAAGTACGAAAAACGCCAGAAATTACACGAAATCAGAAAATTTGCATGTTAAACGAGTGCAAAGCACAATGCCACAGTGGCGAAGGATTGAAGAATAACAACAATAATAAAAAAGTGCTGGCGAAAGACAGTTAACTACGTGTGTGTAGGTGGCGGTGATGGTGATGGTAAAAGGAATGCGAGACAATCAAGTCACAATACAACTCGACGCGACACTGTGGCAGACATGCGAACCAGCCGACGCCGTGCAAGCAGTGGTGGGCGCGCATGTGCAGCGCGTACGGAAGGCAGACAGACACAATAAATTAAGGTGAAGCAACGTAACAGCGTATAACTGCGCTGAGATAAGCCAACAAAATGTGCGCTATATTGTGGCACACGCTTGCCACATGCAAAACATGCGATTGCGGCACAATCCGCATGCGTAAATGCAGCCGCGCTGAGGGCTACACAGTGGCACAGACGCCGCTGAAGGTGAAGGCAAGTGACAGGAAATTGCAGACACAGTTGCCCCCCACGCGGAAGCGACACTACGCTTTGCATGCACACACACAGACACACTTGTGTAGTAAGCGTTGCACGCCAGTCGGAGCAACGTGTATTGTGCGCGGGGCAGGCATGGAGTTGGCACAATTGTGGCATTGCCTGGCTGCTGATTGCAAGTGTATCAACTACTGCTAGTAAGCAGCAACAACAAATAAGTCAAGAGACATTAAAGAAAGTTGCTGCGGTTGAGTCGTGAGCAGCGTACTTCGTTCTACGCCGATTTTTTGATTACATTGTTTGTTGAGGTACGTGCCACCATGGACGCGCTGCCGCAAGTAGCAACCAACAACACACGTACGCTATGTTTATGTGCTGCGGTCTGCTTTGAGTTGTAAGTATCTATCTTGCGTTGTATGTATGTGAGTGCTCACTTGTTGGCTGGCTTTGTGGCATGACATTCGCAGTGGGCGCAATTTATGCTGAGAAGTTGAGCTCACCTTCGGCTTGCGGCGACAGCAGCAACAATAACTGCAATTTCACATGCTCAGCGTGTGAGTGGCTACACTTACACGCATATAAATACAATAATAATAAACAATCAACGAAAATATAAAGGAATTTAAAATATGATGCGTTCATTGTGAAGCAGCACAACAGCAACAAAGTGGAGGACATAACAACAATTGCGAGTGACCGTGACTTTGCCAACAGCGAAATTGCCACAAAATGAGTTAAAGCGCACAAGCACACACACACACATATATATATGAGTTGTTGCAAGCAAAAATAATAAATATTAAAGTGCAACATGCACTTGCCGCTCATGCCGCAACACGTTGCGCTTGCCTCACCGCCAACTGCGTTTGTTTATTATTACTGCATTAAGTTGCACACACAGTCAGTCTACAAACAACACGCATGTTGCATGCAATATTTTTGTTAATTTTATTGCAAACTTTTTTTCTGTTGAAATTTAACTGCTCGCTGCTTCGCTTAATCTTTTGGCTTCATTTGCGTATGCAAGTCCTGCTCATTGTGCTGCCTTCCTGCTTCAAAAGCGGCCGCAACTCATTATATTCTTTATCTGTTTGCATACATCTGTAGCAAAAATAAACAACGTACGTGAATGAAGCTGCCATTGCATTAGCTGCGCATGCAACAAGCGCGCTCGCTTCATTGTTGTTCTTATTGCTGTTGTTGTTTGCTTGCTTGACTGATGTTGCAGTTTTGCATTTACCATTGCTACCGGCGTGGCGCGGCGCGCTTAATCTGGTCAGCGCGTAGGTGGACATGTAAATTGGCTGAGTGCCTGTCCAAGCGCTGCGTTGGCATTCATTAAACAAAGTTTGCAATTTACTATATTTTGAGAGTTGAAAATTGCTCGCGCGCACTTTCTGTGCAGTGGCAGTTAAGGACTTACATTTACATATGTCGCAATTACCTGAACAAATGGAATTGGATTTCTTAAATTGCACTACGGCATTACTCACCTGGAAAAGAAAAAGAGAAATGTAATTTATATGAGATTTTGTATTTATTTGTGGCAGTTAGTTAAGGAAAGATAGAAGATACGTTATGTTTTTAAGAAGCTATATACTTTTAATAGTTTTAGGGAATACATTTAGGAAAAGCTGTGTCAAATTTTGTAAAAAAAAACATAAAAAAAACACAAAACAAACATTTATGCTCTTTATTAAAAATATGTAAAAAATAATTCATTGAATCTTTCTTATACTCTGCACTAACCCTGAGCCATGATCGTTTGCATGTATATAAACAAACTAGTACTTTAGTCCTTTTCTCTCCAAGAAGCTGAAGCTAAATGTTGTCTTTGAGCTCCTCGAGCTTTGCTGGTTCATTGGCGTAAATCTTTAATTTAAGAAACCCCCAGTGAAAATAATCTAGAGGCGTTAAGTCGCATGATCTTGGCGAACATTTGACCAGATTAATACGCAAAATTAAGGACTCAACAAACTTTGCACCCAATGTGTCCATGTTTAGACGTGAAACATGAGCCGTGGCACCGTCTTGTTGGAAATAGAGATCGTTCACGTCGATTTCATCAAATAACGGGAAAGAAATTTGGACAACATCATGTTATAACGCTTGCTACTGATGGTAACTACACTTCATTCAAAATGAGACCTGATAATGCCGCCATACTACAATCCACACCAAACGGTAATTCTTTGGAAATGCAATTGCGCTTCCTGAACCACACGAGGGTTTGACTTACCACGATAGCGACAATTTTGTTTTTTGTCGTAGCCATTAAGCCAGAAAATGGCCTCTATCTAAGACGAAAACAGAAAAACAGTAGGCACGGAAGAACTTGAATTTTCTACTAATTTTGAACAATTACCAATCGTTGTACCAAAGTACCATTATGAAATGGCAAACATTATTAAACACACTGACAAAATTTGACACAAAGCCGTTAACTAACATGACCGCCACGAGCTGTAAAAATCACATCATCACTATTGGCAGACGCTGTATTCTTGTTAAAAGTTCCACGTTTTTAAAATCATACAATTTTTTTCTTAATTTTGTAACTTATCAGTCTCACTTTGCTATGCCAAAGGTAGCTGACCTCAGTATTTCTAACTACCACTTATTGCACAAAATACCGTTCACAGTTTATGCAATATGTTCCAATAGTTAGAAGTATGTTTTTGTGTCCTACTCATTAACTGTGCGGTAGAAAATTACTTAAGCAATTAATTTCATGCTAATTGCACATGGTCACCTGAGTTGGCTATATTAAATGTTGCTTATGTAATATATATACGTATATATCTATATATGTGTGAAGCCAAATAAATAAAACATTGCTGTTAGAGAAACAAGACATAAATCTTAGCTTTTGGCAAAAAAAGTTATTTATTATTTTTTCTTAAAAGTTAATAATTGTAATTATAATGAAAATATTAGTATATATCTTTTATTTTACGTAATAAAAAAATTATTAAAAATATAAGTGTTATAGAAAATTATTAATTTTTAGATAACCTTAAGTAGCAGATTTAAAAAAAATATTGTTTTATTTTTTAACATAAAAAAAAATATTTAAAAATTTTTTTAATATATATTTTTGTGATGGCAGTAGGTTTGTAGGTTTTTTTTTGTAAGCTTTTGGTTTTCCTAACTACAAACCTGCGGAAAACTATAAAATATATATCAAAAATGTTTACTTTAATTTTTACAAAGTTAGATTTCGTAGAATTTCCACATTTTATGACTATATATTATAACAGAATTTTAGTAGATTATGGCAATTTTTAAAAAGAAAAAAAAAACAGAACTCCTTCTAAACTGATTTTGTCTCTGAAACATGGAGATGCTGTGTTAAAAAAAAAAAAACTGTGCCTGTAAACTATTAATGTTGCTTATACAGGGTGTCCCAAAATAAACACAATACTTAGATTTTCCGCCATTTATGTAGTAAAGTGTTGACAACCCAAAAAAAAAAAATACAAAACAATAACTGGCAGTTTAGATCTAGTGAAAATGGGGTATTACATGATAAAACAACGTGTCTACATTATTGAACAATAGTTCGAAAATAATAATAATAATACAGCCCGTGAAATCCTTCAATTACTGCATAAAACATTTCCAGGTCGTGTACTCCCATGTCTTGCTGATCACAATTGGCCCCCTAGATCGTGAGATTTAACACCATTAGATTTATTTTTATGCGGTTATTACACAGGTCACAGGTCTACTGTAACAAGTTCACAACCACGCGTGCTTTAAAAAAGGAGATTCAACGTTGCGTTAATTAAATGCAGCCACATTTATGCAGAATAGGCATGAAAAATGTCAACAAACAATTGCGTATGCAAATGGAAAGCCGTGGAGGCTATTTCCGCGATATTTTATGCCATAAATCCTAAACCTATCCTATATATTTTATGATTCAATCAAAAAATTGCAAACGAAAGACTAAAAAGTTTTTTTGTTCTATTTAATGCCAAAGTTTCGTTAATTTTGGGACACTTTTTATGAAACATGGTTGGTAGAAGCTTAGCTTATATGCTTGAAATATAACTCTGCAATTATGCTGACGTAATAGCAGATTGTAACAGCTCATAAGAAATTATTGAACACTTTTTTTTTACTTAATATTTTTTTACTTTGCATGAATTAGTAGGATGTGCCATATTTATTACTTATTACCAGCTATAAACATTTCCTACATTTTTTGGGTAAATTTTTAACAATAAAAATAGTGAAAACAACAAGTGTTTGAGATACGAAAGTTATTTTCATTAAAAAGTAAATATTTTGAGATACATATAAGTAAATCCAAATCAACCAAATAAATACTAATTATACAGTATACGCGTTGTTATCTAACTCAGCGCTAACATAACTGTATACTAAAGGCTTTACATATTTTTAGTAAACAATAACCACCAAAGTTTATTGCAACGAAATCAAAAAGCGCACATAAGCAAGGCAAAATTTGTGAAAAAATCGAAAAGTGACAATTGGATTTGTTGTTAGCGATCGCGCCGACTATTGTTGCCTAATAAACATAATAAAGTAGACTTTAATATGCTGCATTATAGCAACGACTTTCCCACAGCAGTTTGATGGCACAATAAATGTCGAATATCATGCATTCTATCGCTTTATGGCAGCTAAATTTACATAGATTTGTTAATTTTGATGTTTACCTGATTTAAATGAAATGCAACGCTGACATCTAATAAGCGTAAGCGGCGCTGCCAGCGACGCGTAACTTATAACATTTCATATAATATTTAGTTTGTTATAATTCAGAGAAATATCTATATGTTATTTGTGTGTGATGCGCACACATTTCAACGCTGCATTATACGCGGCTTAATTGGCGCATTGCATATGCAACATAACGCGGCATACAACTATATACGACTGTCACCTGTCAACTGTCATGTTCACTGACAACACTCGCGGCGTTGGTGGTGCTGCGGTGCTGTTGCAATTTATGCGCACAGCTTTTATATGATTTATACACACACACACACACACACAAATACTCACATCAAAAGCACACGTTTACTTTCATAGTCGTGATTTTGGCTAACTAACTGCATTGTTTGTCGCATATTTGTCCAAATCACTTTTAAATGAGGTGATAAAATTTTAATTTCCTTGCATTCATCGCTAACAACAACAATAACAACAACACTGCAAACAATGCAACCACAAAAATTTTCATTTATTCATTAGCATACGCTGGCATTTTGCAGCCGCCCGCTTTCAATACTTTCATATTTTTTTCCACAATTTGTAACCGGTCTGTCAGCTAGTGGTACTAATCAGCTAAACAATATATTTACATAAATCTGTTAATATTGCTATTTGATATGACAGCGGCGGCTGCATACTAACCGCTGGCGTAATTTGAAATCTTTGTTCGCTTTTCCATTGTTGAGTTTTATGTAAGCAAATACAAAAACAAGGCGTATGATGTGTTGTCATTAATTTGGCTTTATGAAGAATGCAAGCGCAATATTAAACAATAACAAGCTTACGCGCCACGTGTGTGAGTGACATGCGCGGCAGGCTATGTGTGGTTTGCGGACGCGCCTCACGCTCGCGCTTTCACTTCGCTTGCACTGCAGCGCCGCTCAGCGATAACAGGTGCCAAAAACATATTATTGTTGTTTGAGGTGTGAAAACGTATATGTTTATATATATTTTTATGTGACGGCGGCGCATTTGTAATCGAGTAACAACGGTACATGCTTGCAGCATATTATTAACTTGTGATTTGATATGCAATTATGGCCAGATTAATATAAATATATATATACATATTTATGCGTTTTTATGCCCGCTATTGAGTTGGGCTTGCGTAACGAGCATCGTAAACTAGCTTTAAGTGATGTTAATGAATTGTTTGTTGGGCATATAAAATTCATAGCTAATAGGTGAAAATATTTGGGAAGAGTGAGGCAAGTGTATAACAGTGAAGTTTATTTGTGATTTGGTGATTATTTAGCAAGTGATGGTAGTAAAAGTATTTCATTCATTTATAATGATCTATAGTAATAATATACGGTTTGTCAGTCAAAAGTTTACACGACATGTTTGATGAAAACAAATCATATTTCCTCATTTTATCGTATTTATCGCAGTGTAAACATTTAATTGCCATCATTTGCTCTTATTGTCATATTATTGTTGTTACTTTTACTATGGTGCGTATCTCTTTAGCGCATACAAAAGTATACAAATTCTTCCTCCGCCGCAAAAAATTGCATAAAGATGGCTAGTAAGTACGAATTAGCATAACGCTATACGTAGAGCGCTGAGAGTTTGGCAATTATATCGTGGAAGCTATGTTGCCATTTTTCACCTCTCTTAGATTTATTGTAATAGCAGAAGAAAGCGCCAATTATGCTAGCTTTAATTGTTTGCAAGTAAATTTTATAGAATGAGCCATATAGATGACGTCATAATATTCAATATTGACAAAAAATTATTGGTTGACAGATTATTTTTGGTAGAGATATTATATACAAGTACTTGTATGTTTTATTGTAAATTTGTTCACCGAGATACACTAGTCTGACATTTATATAAAATATATTTTCATATGCAACAAATCGATATAATAAAACATTGAGGACACCTTATAATGAATAATTTTCGGCGATCAAAAACTAATTTTACTAATATTGTAATAATAACTATATAATTCTAGAATATATTATAATAGTCCTGTGAAAAATGGTTAGTTGAGACTTATATAAACTGAAATTATAGCGTTGCGTTGGTATCGATTCGTTTTGAAGATGTGCCCTTTTTTAAATTAAAGTATTAAATAAGCTTTGCTTTGGTCTTTTTGAAGTTGTGACGAAAGAGCTTTTTAACCATAATTTATTATTATTTTATTGCTATGAGTAATATTTTCATTTCTAGAGCAAAATAATTTATCCTAACCTAATGAAGCGTATAACTTTAAGAGTATTTCAAAAAATTTGCCATAATTCTGATAAGTCTCTTAAGCTTAATTTGTCGATAAATTGAGTACAACTGTATTATCGAGTAAATAATTTGCTTATCCTATTAAAAGTATTTGTAAAACTTATTAAACGCATCAGCTTGAGTCAGCAAAAGTAAATTTAGCAAAGCAGGTTGGTGTTGTACTACTTTCGGTACACATATGTAGGTAGTATTTGTGGAAAAAAATTTAAGCTTTGTATATTGGATGCGTGCAGAAATTGTTTTTGACAGCTCTACTGTGTGTGAGTGTTTCAGAAATAGAGTGTGTGCAAAAAAGTTAGAAAAAAAAATAAGCAGCAAATATAAGAAACTTTGGGTAAACAATATGTTTGAGGGAGAAAACCGAAATAATAAATAAAAATGTACATGCAACATTTGGTAAAGCCTAAAGCATTCGCCGGTTGAAGTGAAACAAATGTCGGACTATATATAATGCCTATAAATACTTTGCGTCTGGTAAATTCCACATAATACCTTCTAATGAAATGTCAGCTTTAGTCATAACTCAAGTTGTGCAACACCAAGTCAGCTGACCGCATGGTAGCCAAAGTCGAAGCGCCACACATACATATTTATAAGAAAATATTTTTATATATAATTCAGTCATATACATATATTTCGGCACATCAAACGAACAAAATGACCAATAAAAATATATATTAGTTGGGGCTGAAACAAATGCAAAAGCTGAAATACCGACGCTTAGTAAAGAATCTATTAAGGCTGCCGCCAACTAATAGGAAAATCAGACAGGCTGTGACTTACAAGCTTACATAGACGAAAGCAAACAACCTCAACATTAAATATGACGGACATTTATGAGATTTATGTGTGTGCTGGGGGCACAGAAGCTCCGGCGATTTTCGACATTCATATTTAGCTGTCTATTTGACAGCCTGAAAAAGAAAATAAAGAAAAGAAAAGAAAAGAAAGTGACAAGCGCATAAAATTGATAAGAACTTATTTTTGGATTGGTGTATTTCAGCCAACTACCATCAGCTAGCTGAGTATAGAGCAACTACCCTCTATGCTTAACCTAATATCACAAAAAGTGGATTTGTTCAAGTTAAACTTAACTTTTGCTAATATTTCATGAATTCGTTGCTTATGGCATTTGACATGTTGAGTACGTATTTTGCGTACGCTCTCTTTTTCCCTCACCATTTCTTTCTCTCTCGCTCTCCTTTAACTGACGCTTGACACTGCTATTGGCAGTAAATGAAAGCATATTGGCTGCTTTTAAAGGGACAGCACCAGCAATATGTAGAGTAAGCACTTCCACCATTTTCTTAATTTAATACTGTGTTATTGTTGTTGCGGCGCTTTGTAAACTTTTTCGCATTTGTTTTGTCTATTTCTAGTGCACTTAAAGATAAATGGATTCTACGGCAAGCGGTCAAAACGATTGATGGTATTTTGAATGACTTTGAGAACTTTTTTCTGCAAGCAGCGAGAGAAAGAAAACACGTGGTTACAAGGCAGACAACAGCAAGTTTCTAACAACTTTTTGAAAATAATATATAATATATATATTTTTTTTTAATACTACTTTTACCAAAAACGCTGATTTCAAATTTATGCGTAGTACCATACTTCTGCAAGAACATATTTTTCATATTTTTGCGCTTGAAACTTCTAATAAGAGTGCCAAATTCATATCATTAACAGCTATGCCATATATATATTTTCTACACAGTTGATTGATGAAATGATAAATATATGTAGCTATAGGCATTTCCTTCTGGTAGGCGATGCCCAAAAATAGCAGCCATTAAGCGTTACGGAAGTAGAAGTGAAGCACTCAGTGCCATATATTTTTGGGGCAAAGTGAAGTATTTAAATCCAGAACATTACAGCTGCTTTCAATGCTGCTTAAGACAGCTAGTAGGATGTGTTGGCCACACATAGTCAGCCTTGTAGAACTAGAGCGAAACAGGCTAACTGGCGGCAGTAAATCCCACTTAAAATCTTCCGAGAAGTAATGATGATTAATTACCACAGTATCTAAATGTCTGTGCAGAAATGGAAACATCACTAAGTGGCAGTAAAGTTTATCTAACTGCCTAACCAAGCGGCAGCCACCCACCTCTTGCCTCTTAAGGATTCGGTAAATGCGAAGCGTCTATCCAGCTATCGTCGCTACTTTGCTTATCTCTTCGGCGTTTATTATCCTCCAACACTATGCTGCCTCGAGTGCATATGTTGTTGGCAGCCTTTTTTTGGTAGTCGCTGCCATTGATATGCCAAGCAGCGCTAAATAGCAATAGCAGACAAGCTAAACTCATTAATATTATATATTTTTCTCTCTCTCTTTTTCGATTGCGCTTGCAGTTGAAGTTCGCTGCAGTAGCGAGTGAGTGAGTTCAAAGTTGTAAAGCGCGGTGGCGGCGGTGAATGCTATGTGGCGTGTGGTGTGCCTGTAACCAGTTTTTTTGCAAGTATTTATTTAAATGTAATTACTATTTTCGAGCTAGCGTATTCATTTGGTAATTTGTCATTTCATTTCAATATTTTTTCTATTTTCGTTTTTACTGCTGTCTACTCTTCGCAGCTTTAAATTGCCGCAGACGCAGTCAGCTTAATGATGCACTCGAAATTACAATGAAATAATGAGAAATAAATAGCAAAATTATCTATTAACGAGTAAGCGTGTCAAAAGTCGAGAAATGACTGTGAGTTATAAGTAATAAAAGGAGACAGCAATTAGAACCAAGACTCAGCGCTACCTAATTGAATTGTCAGTTACTGCGGCTGGTTTAGTGACGATGTGGCAAGTAAATTGCTTTTAGTTTGAATTAGGGATAAAGGGATGCTCAACTTATTTCAGTGTGAGAGCGTATCCAAATTAGCGTTTTTTATAACATTTTCCATTGTAGCCAGATCGGACAAAATATTAATTTTTGCACATTATATTAAAATACCCAATATTTATAAAGATTAAATTTATTCTACATGTATCCGTTAAACATAAGGAAAAACTATTGAAACTCTTTTTGGTGATTTTGTGATATATTCAAACAACCGATTTTCTTGCTTAATAAACTTTCAATGACATAAGAACTCTGATAGGAGTACTAACAGGTCACTGTCTAATTGGCAGACATGCCACCAGGCTAGGCGTACCTTATAACGACTATTGTAGAAGCTGTCAGGAGGTAGAAGAAGAGGAGTCTGTAAAACATCTTCTATGCGAATATAAAGCTCTATACAGGAAAATAATCGCAACTATAGGTCGTGGGTTCCTTGACGACGTATCAGAAATTGCTAATATAAAATTATTTGTACTGATGAGCTTCATCAGGAGCACAGGTTGGTTCAGAGAGGAGACGATAGAGTGAGGGAACATTAGTCCCGGTGGTATCACAATGGGCCTCCTGTAGGCCTAGGCGCGTTGTTAGACAGCCACTTTACCTACCTAATAAACTTTCAATACTAAAATACAATTAGTAAATGTTTTTTATCATTTTAAATATAAAATTAATACTACGAAGCACGGCATCACAAAATATTTCATCACATACATATCAATAATTTAATAATCGTTATTTTCCAATTTTTGTTAGTGATCTTCAACAGCGGCAAAAAATCTCTCTGTTCACAATTATTTTGGTAAGATTTCAATCTGGCCGTCTTTCCTTGCAAGTTTAGCAATTGTTCTCTCGTTTCCAGTGAGAGATGAGTTGGGCATCTCTTTATCTCTGGTTTGAATGCCCTTTTTTATTTATCAATAATATTATATTTATTACAATATTTAGATACATATAATTTAAAGGCTGCTGGTGAAATAACTCAAGACAGACTCCAACTCAAAAACTTTTAAGCTCTAAATAAAGCTGTATGAAAAATGTATTTAAGCCTTTTTAAAATTATATAATATAAGCATTTTTTAATTACCAATTACCTAGAGACGATATATCCCCACCATTATGGTATTATGGTATTATTAATGCAAGTTTTTTATGTGTTATTAGTAATCTGAAATAGGTAGCTTTTCGCAATTACGTTATGGTGTGTGACTCGACTAAAATGTTAAAATGCGCCTTGCTGTAGGCAATACTTAACGTGTCTTTTTTATACTTTTTACAAAATGTTGACTACAACTGTTGGCTATTGCTACGATGATAACGAATACTAAATAGTTTAAGAGTTTACAAGCTAGAAAAGTGGAACGTAAATTTGTACACAAAGTCATGTTTGTTTTTTCGAAACTTTTTTGTCATAGATTAAATTCCTGCCAAATATTTGCTTTTCATATCAACATTAAATATTTATTAGCAGTGAAAACAAAAATGCATAACTCGTTCAAGTTAATAAATAAATTTTAATTATTATTCCTTATTGTCTGTCTACAAACCATTACGAGCGAAATCGCCTTTATTTTGAAATGCATTGTTTTATGCGCGTCTCCAATTATTTCTTTTAGCGGAAAAAAGGCTTTTTTTTATTAATTTATTTATTACACATATTTTCCAACGACTCACTTAAGCAGCGCTAATGCGATTTGTAACGCTTACGTCGCGCACAGTTGCAGAGTACACGTTTCGGCTGCCGCTAATGCGGACCGCAGCAAATCGCGCGTGTGCGCAGCTGTATATATGTACATATTTCTATGAATACCGTAATGTACGAGTGTAGTTTATTGCTAATTTATTATTAATAAGCAACTTGGGCGTAGTCTGCGCCCGCCAGCTTCACGGCAAGCAGCAAATTTAAGCAACCAATTTTATTGTATCGCATTTTCACTACGAGTACTTAACGAAACCAGCATTGGTCAGCGAAAGGTCACACACATACAAACATTCTATGCATAGTTAACTATACAAAAAAAGCAATTGGGAAAAGCTTACGAATACACTATATGCTTGCGACTGCTTGCCGCTCATCATTGCTTGCGGTGGCCCCTTTCACCTTTCAAGATTTCAGCCGTTATATTCTCAATTTATATTGTTTTCTACGCATTGCCACTGCCCTCTCCTGCTCGGTGCGTTTGTGCAATCGCTCAGCGTCGCGCTTAAGCGTCTTACCCACTTCAATGCGCAGCTGCTGCGGCCATCTTCAACTCATTTGGCCGGCAATTGAAGTCATTAATATTAATTTTAATAACATTTTTCGATTACTCTGATGCCATTTAAGATTATTTATTTATTTGCTTGTTTGCTTCGGCGTTATATTACAATGCTATTGTCTTTGTTGTTGTTGTGCATGCTTGTGTACGGCTTTTTCTACTACTTATTGCGGCCAGAAGGTGCTTGAGTTTAATGCGTGTGTGTGTGTGTGTGGCTAGATGCTGTTCATATGCTGACAACGCCACTGAGTTGTACACCCACTATTGGTTTTTGTGCGCGCTTTTTCTTTCCATTTCATATTTCTTATTCTTTCTTCACTTTAATTATACTTTTTTTTTTTTGTTATTTTTTTTTTTGTTTTTGCTGCCACTTTTTTTGTGTACTGTAATTAACGTCACGTTTTGTTGTTGTTGCTGTGTTAAAGTGTTAAGCTTTGGTCCATATCAAAAAGGCATTATCCACACATTTTACCTACAAGTGCACACATACATACATGCCACGTTAACTCCATTGCTTCGCAATTGCTTCTATGGCAGTATTGGTGTATTTGCTTTTTTTCTATTGATTTTTTTTGGCCAAACGAATTATTGTAGTTTCGTAAAATGGTATTATATGCATTGCTGTTGTTGTTGCTAGCAAGTTAAGCATTGCTGCTGTTGTTGTTGTTATTGTTGTTGCTAGCAAGTTAAGTATTGTTGCTGTTGTTTTTGCCAGCATGTTAAGCCATGTTGCTATTGTTGTTGCAAGCATGTTAAACAGCTTTGGTATTGTTGTTGTAAGCATGTTAAGCATTGTTGCTATTTTTTTGTTGTTCTTGTTGTTGTGCGGCAATTAGCGTAAAATGGTATTTTAATTGACAGCTGTGGTCTGTACACTGTTCATGCAGCCCGTTGGCTTTGGCTTTCAATTCAGCTTTTGTTACGATTCTTTTCCAAGCAGACCACTACAACTACATGCATATACAGTTGAAAATGAAATAGACGAAATTGCATGTGTGTGTGCGCGCTTGCGTGTGCAACCGAGATAAACTGCTGTCTGATTGCAACTCTGACAAGTCAATTTGTGGCAGCTGTATTACATATATACATGTATTGTGTGCTTTAGCGCTGTTGTTGTGTTTGTTGCTATTGTCTTGTACACAGTTTCACTTTATATTTTACATTTCGCTTTGGCATTTGGCAAATTGTTAAATTTTTGTAAGAAATAACAGCCAAACAATTAAGGTCATAGTTCCACAGGCACGTACACACACATACACATGCATGTCTACACATGTTTCATATTGACTCGTGGCCTGCAGGTGTCCAAGCTGTTGTTAGCATCTTCATTACTCGCCAAAACTATGCAACTCCATGTGCATTTATGTGTGCGTGTGTTTAATGTTTTTTTGCTTATAAAACTCTTTTGTATCGGAATTTTTCGGTTATGCATGTGTGTGTGTTTGGCGGCCTGCAGTTATTGCAGCTTTCATTTGAAGATTTTATTGCAG
Source organism: Bactrocera oleae (assembly GCF_042242935.1). Lineage (NCBI taxonomy): Eukaryota > Metazoa > Arthropoda > Insecta > Diptera > Tephritidae > Bactrocera > Bactrocera oleae. The sequence continues at coordinate 10,976,490 of NC_091540.1, read as the reverse complement.
CTATTGAATTGTGTAGTGATTGCTAAATGTTTTTTTAACTTGTTTCTCGCAAGGAATTTGATTTTCCTAAAAGCCACATTGCAATATGCTGGATTAATTTTATTTTTCGCCTTTGCATTTTACTCTAGCGCAAAATTTTAATTGCAATTGCATATTTGTTGCCTGTGGCCTGCTTGATTTGGAAAATTAAATTTCTTTTTGATTTCAACAATGCTTCAAAGCAATGTTGTATAATTATAAAGTAGCCAAAATGGTGAGTGTCTGGCGCCTGTTTGCTCGTTGCAAGTTCTGGAGGGCATCTTAGCTGGAAAACACATTTGTAACTATTTTAATGCATACAAATTTTGCACAAAGACACAAAAAGAACGGATAAGTACAGCTTTGGGGAACGATTTTTTCACTTGCGTTGATAGACTAGAGTTTTCTAATACCAATTCAAGCTGAAAATTTACCAAAAGCAGTCTGTTGAAATTTTTGTGAACGGTAACTTGCTACAAAAATTAGCAAATAATTAATTTTTTTGTGTGAAAAATAATTAACACAACATGCTATGTCGGCATTTGATTAGCAACCCTAAAAGTATGTTATACACAATTTTTATAATTTTTTCCTGCTCACTTTACTTGAATGCAAACTTGTGAGTATTAGGTTTGGTAGCTGAAAACATTGAAATTTCACATTATGCATTTTCAACATAGCACAGTTATGCAGTTCCGCTATAAAGTTGCAGCATACTTTTCGTATGACGTAGATATATTGAAGTATACATTCAGGAGCATATCAGTGAATTAAGAAAACTGAGTAGGGTTATTCTCAAGTACTGAAGTGGCTTGAGACTTAACTATTCAAAGCGCACTTGAGTACAGTGTGCTAAAGAAACCTAAAAATGCATAAACATAAAATCTTTGTCTTATATGAACAATTGGTACGCCTTATGTATAATATATATATAATTAGCAGGCAATATATATCGGTGATTATTTGTAAATACATCAGCCACATATAATTGCGTGTATTGACAGCCAAAGTCGCTTGACTTAAATCCAGGCAAATGGTTTTGTCAAGTGAAAGCTGAGATTCGAAAGACACAGGCACGTTGTTAAATTGAACTCGTATGTCTGTGTGTCTAACCATATTTGTCGTTGCTGTATACAAATTTTTATGGCTGCCTTTGTTGCCCTAAAACGCAGTACGCGCAAGTTATTACGGCGCGTCGCGCTCCGCATGACACGCATGAAAAATCTTCAACACGCAACACGATATTTGCGAGCATACGAGTGGCATACAGAAACGTGCAGACAGTTCCATGATATGTAGCATACATTTAGGCGCAAAGGCATACCGTATGTGTAATCAAAATACAAGTACATGATAAATAAATGTATGTACATTTCTCTTTCAAACGTTTACATATTTTTTATTGAAAGCTGAATTATTAAAGTGGCGCACAAATTGAAAACGCGCAGACTTTCAATTCAATTTATTATAAGTACACAAAAATGAGAATAAGTCAAAATTGTTGATAAGCAGCTATCATGAAGGCGATATGAGCGGCAAACAGAGCATAACTGGCATGAAGTGTCTATGCTGATTGGCAGAGGAAGCATTGGAGACAGTTGAAAGTGGCGTTCCTTTTGCAGTTTTGACGATTCAAAGCTGAACACGCATGCATAGCATACATTCAGGAGTGTAGCATAGATGCAGGAGCCGTGAAATTGAGAAACAAGGGAAGTGTTATTACAGAAATGGAATTGGTTGGCTACTGGTGAAATATATCGAGTAATTCCTGCATTGAAATTTACCAAGTCCAATCCAGAAATAGGTACAGGATTCACATATGAATTAATTTTGTAATTTTAATAAACTATTAACTAAATGAGATCAAATTTAATTTTTCGCTATGCGGTCTGAGAAGTGAGCCATGGGTTTTACTACAATATATAAGCCTTTTAACATAAGAGCTTCATTTTCAAATGGAACTGATTGATATTATCGCTATGTGAAGAATATCGCTACAAAATATTATATAGCTGCTCCTGAAGCAATATGTATAAGTATTCCTACGGGGTGATACATACGTATTTGTTGAGGACATTTATCTTTGTCTGCTGAGCAAGCTTCTCACAATTGGGGAGACGCGAAACTGTTAATATACGATAAATGCCATTTAGAGGGCAAATGTGCGCTGTGAGAAATTAGCAGTTGGAAGAAAAATTATCAAAATAGTATTATAAAAAGTAAAGGAAAGCTGATACACTTAGATGAGACTTACGATTTACGACTTTATTCATATTTTGAGTGTACACACATTATTATTATAATTTTTTTTTGGATTTTTTAATTTTATAAAAAATCAGGATGAATCTTTAAGCCCATATACTTGTATTATACAATAGTCTACGAGATGTCAAAACTGCTGAGAAGCAGCAATTTTAAGGTACATACATTTTTCCATAAAATAATAATTTTTTTTTACAGTGTACGAGTAATTTTGTATTTGAGTAATTTTGACGCCATAAACACCGAAACAAATATGAGCACCTGTCTGTGTATGTGTAGCTACATATATATATATATGCATATGATAACATATGAGCGCTTTTAACAGACGCTCTCCGCAAAGCGTAATCAAATATTTGAAAATATTTCCATGTATATGTAAAAGCACACACATATACAACGAGGAAAGGAGGATAAGTTAAGGCAGGTTCATCGATGGATGAGCTCAAGGAGTACCAGAGAAAATACAGCAGAATAGTTGAAGATACCATTGAACAGACACACACATACACATGCACACATATATCTACTTTAAACTTGTGTGCGTTCAAGGAGCATAGCATGTGAGCACTAGCTGAGCGTCTGCTGCTTCTGTTGACTTGGCAAATGAGAAAGTGGTCTATGAATCGGCAAGAATTATAGTCATAAGTAGATTGTATTTAAGTGCGGATATCGAAAATGTTTGCATACATGTCTGCATTTGTGTGTGTGTGTGCGTGCTTGTTGTTGCCGCTTTTCATAAAGCATATAAAAAACTCTACGTATATAATAAATAAGTAAAAATTCCAGCTAAATAACTGCGATTCATTGATAGCAATAATTTTTGTTACCACGCGTAGCGCAGCATATACTGTCTAATAGAATAATGTTGTTGCAGCTGTTGTTTTTGTTGCACAGCAATAAGCTGCTTCGCTTCACATTTCCACTAAATTGCGTATGTGTATTTGTTGTAGCTGGTCTTTTATTATATAGATTTTTTCTCTCCTTGCCTTTGTTGTTGTATTTATTCATTTTACAAGACGTACATGCCACACTCTCTTATAGCAAATACTTTATAGGTCTGCGCGCCTGTATTGCTGCTAAGACTTGGTGTGCAGCGTACTTGCTCCTTACGCGGCGCTACGTCAAGGTTGAAAATCGATTTTTATGATTGTATTTCAATTTCTAGCGCAGTAGTTGGGTGGCAATAAGCAATTGAGGCGTGTAACAGGAATTTCCATTCTACATTCCGCTCTAGCTGGTATATAGTCGTATTGTTGTATATTATTGCGGATGTATGTCTGTAGTTGGATGGGTGGCAAGTTGGTTAGATATGGTGTGTGTGGAAAAGAGATTAGGTGCAGCACTTTAATGCTAAATTGAAATATATGAGCTTAAGCATGTTGCATAATTACATATTTAGTGATAAGAAAGTTGCGTTGAATAAATATTGAGTGCTATAACTGCCGTGGGTTTGATTAAGTTATTATCTAGATTCGTTTTACTCGAAGAAAATTTAAATTAGTTGTATTTTTTTTCAAATTTAATAAATGATGCTGTTCACTTGTAAACTTTTTTACTTTTTAAAAAATCAATCAAGGCATATTAATATGTAGTGTCTTTGTGGCAGAAAAATACTTTTGTTTCCAATTTGAGACTAAAAAATCTTAAAGTTAACAAAAAAAATTTGTTTCCTATTTTAAAAATATTAAATTTAGATTTATTAAAGTTAAGTTGTATATTTTTCAATGAATTTTGTTTTTAAAAAAATTTGAAATTTATTAAGTACAAAGAAAATGAAATTTTCGTGACCAAGATTCATATTTAATTATTTATTTCAGACGATTGTGGCAGAGAAATACTTTCTAATTTTCTAATTTAAGTCAAAAAATCATAGTTAAAAATTTTTTTTTTGTTGTTTTAAATATTAAGTTTTAATTTATTAAAGCAAAGTTGTATATTTTCCTAAAAATTCTGTTTTCGAAATATTTTGAAGTTGTAAAGTATAAAGAAAATGCAGCTTTGGTGACCAAAAGGCATTTTTTATTATTTATTTCAGACTATTATTGCAGAAAAATACTTTTGTTTCTAATTTTTGTCAAAAAAATCTTAAAGTAGAAAAAAAAAATTTTAAAAATTTAGAAATATTAAAATTAAATTATTTTTGGAAATTAATTTGTATATTTTCCAATGAATTTGGTTTTAAGAACATTGTAAAATGCAAAGAAAACATCGTAAAAACATCGTAAATTTCCGAAACAAAAATGCTTTTTTTTGTTTTACTTCAGACAATTGTTGCAAGAAAAACACTTTGTTTTAAATTTTTTATAAAAAAATCTTTAAAAAAGTAAGTTTTCAAACAGAAAAATATATATTTTTTTTAATTTTTAAAATTGATTTTAATTATATTTTTAATTAAAAAAAAAAAATTTTAAATGAACTAAATTTTTAAACATCCAAATAATTTTTTTTTAATTTTTGTAAAAAAAAAAACTCAAAATACGTAAATTTTCAATACTTGCTATATATGAAATATAATTTTTTTTTACTTAAACTCATTATATGCATATACTTATACTTTCATTTCCTCATTTACCAGCTCATAACTCACACAAAAAAGTTCTGTCTTTGAGCTCTTTAATCAAATCTAGCGCTCTAATGAGTTCCTTATTTACAGCAAATTACCTTTATTACTTATGCATTCAATCAAAATACCTACAACCCACCACTACGCAATCAATACCAAATATGCTGTAATAATATCCTGTCAATGGCAGTATTACTTGCGTTTGTAAAATGAAATCTACAAAGAGAAATTTGATTTACTTCTCCGCATTCGACTTCATTATCTGCATACATTTATTTACACAAATACAACGGCATTTTGCTACAAGCGCTGGCTTAAACATGCTTTCTGTTTATGTATGTGTTTGCGTGTGTGCGCCATTTATCCCAACCAATTTCGATTTAACAGCTTTTTTTCATGCATTATCCGATTTTGTCTCGAAAGCGTTCACGAATACACACATGCTTAACGTTTCTTTTTTGTATATTTTTTGTTGTATAGAACGCTAGCCTGCATTTTCTTTTCAGCACAAAAAAAAAAATGCTATTCATTTGTACTTACAGCAAATAACACATCACCATCAACGTCAACATGCTTGACCATGCAACCCTCTCTTGTGTATGCTCTAGTCTTACAAAATTCAGTACTAATACTATTTTTGTATACTTTAGGTACTTTTTGCACTGCAGCCTTGCACTAGATATATGTGTTGGTTATTTGCTTATTTTGCAAGAATCTGCAATTTTTTATGCAATTCGCATACATGCCCTGTAGAAAATTTTAACTGCGCAACTCGTTCAGTGTATATATTCAATCCTTTCCATTTGCTTATTTAAGTTTTTTAATTGTTTTGCATTCTTTACATAAATACATTTTGCTACGCGAAATAAAACAGTTTTCCTACAGGGCATGTGTATGCTGCATACAATAGTACAACACATAACAACCCTGTCACTTACTGTAGCACACGCTCCCACACACACACAACCAGCAGGTGAGCACACATGCACATTCAAGCGCGCAAGTATTTGTGTATGGACTTTCGATCACTTCAACATTTTTATTGTGTGTCACCCTGTCATACATAGATGGTCCGGCAGAGCTTTTCATACTTATTACTTTCAAACGAAAATCTGATATTTGTTCATTTCATTGAAAATCAACCAGGCAAGTATCTACACACATACATACATACACATACGTAGGTGTATGCATAACGGTGCCGTAAGCAAGCGACTGACCGGTAAGAAGTTGCAAACAACAGCGGACAGGCGGGTGGTGTGTGGGTTACATTTCATTGTCACAACAATAGACATTCAATTACCGGCTCACACCCCGCGCACGCCACACATCCAATTTACAGTATTCACCATGTAAGTATATAATAATCAGTGTTATAACAGCAGCAGCAGCAGCAGCTGTACACTTCAACTGCTTCCTTGACAACAGCAGCAACAACAATTGTAAGCGTGTATGTGTGTGTAAATAAATACAATCAAAATCAGTCTTTCATTGAAAAGAATGTCGTCAAAGCCTTCCTTTTATGTGCGCGCCACCCAGTCCATTATCAGCTGCATTCAATGGCTGCATGGCTCACTGGTTAAGCTGGTTTTCGTATATTGTATGTGCTCTTAATGCTGCCATTTGTCCGTGCCAAAGCATCTACGCGTGTGTATTGTTTGTGAATTTTGTTGCTAGCTTTTAGGCGCTTTCGCTCAATGGTTGTAGACTCGTCAGTGACTTCGCAAGCCATACGCATCTGCATGAAGCAGACTAGCATGTTCGTGTGTGTGGGTGGTTGAAGAATAACCGATGTTCCTTGCGCTGGCTTGAAGGTCCATATAAACTCTTGCTGATAGCTAGCGCCTTTACTTTTGTAGATTGAAATAGTCAATCTTCAAGAGTTTCGTATTAACTTTGTATTTTTATTACCTTAGCGCTAGCTTAGATTTTTGTCTAAGCTTTTGGGTAGTGCCTTATCTAGTCGTGAATTTTGTCGTATTCTCCCACGCCCACTTCATTTGCCCACTTCTTTTAGGTTACATTGAAAAATTTTAGTTAGCTAAATTAGTATTTTTCGGCATGCAAGTAACTTGCTAACTAACGCTTAGCTTATAGTGTAGCACCAAGCAGTTGGTAACGAATTTTTCATGCATTAAGAATTGCAGCACACAAAATTTTTACAACAAGTTCGTAGCTTGCATCATTGTTGAATTTCATGAATTTTTTTTTTATTTCAATTCTCTTTCCGTGGATTATCATCAGTGGTATGCTTGATTCGAAAAATTTTACCTTAACTCTTAATGTTAGGTAAAGTTCTGCAACGGAGGCTTTTCTGCAGCTTTCAGCCAATACACCCTTTTTTCTTTCCGCTATCATTCAGATTTTTTTTCTATAATAATTTTTTTGTGCTTTTTTTGTTGAAAATCTCTTCTTCGTACCGTAATCAGGTATATGCCACTTATCGTGAGTAAGAAACCATTCGCATTTGTCCACCTCTCCGCCAAGTCACGTACGCATTATTGCCCGTTCGTTGACCAGCTTGCCTCACGCGCAATAATCATGTGAATATGACTCGTACATGTGCCGGCATGCATTCGTGCCACAGCACCGCAAGCGGCTGACCTCTTTTGTTTACGAACGTGTCATTTAGTTATTTAGACACACAGCTATTACGAGTTTCATTGCGCGCTTCTACGCTACACCCACAACCAAGTAAGTGCGCCTAATATTACCCTTTCCACTCATTAACCTTGCATTGTCTCGACGAATGCGCGGCTATTTATTTGTCGCAAAGTGTTAATGCAACGCCTGCTGGATTGCGTTTACTTTGCTGCTCATTCTTCGCGTACGTCAGTTGTGCTACAGCTTTTATCTCTAAGCTTTATAAAACAACTTTTTTTTTTTGGTTTCTCACATGCGTACGCCACTCTTTACCGCCCTCAGGGGTATTATCTAAGTAAGATTTAATAATACAGGACCATAGTAGTGGCTATTTTCTATAGTTCTTGTTGTTATTTATACGCTTATACTAGTGTTTGTTGTTATTTTTTTGTTTGCTGTTATTGCTTGCTCCTTCTTTGTCCACCTACTAGTAGCTGCGCTGCCATTTAGCTACACAGCGTCGTTATGTTTGGGTATGCTTGCTCTTGTAATGTTTGAGAATTAACAGGCTGGCGTTGTTTGTTTTTCAGCAGCTTAGCTTATTGTATGTAACATCAATTTTATCAAAATAAACGTACATGTATGATATAGGTATAAAACTGATACTATTATATTTCTTCACTTGTATTTTTGTCAACCTATGCGAACTAAGCTATTTTAGTGTAAATATTTTCTGCTTTAAAATAAGGCGCTCATTTGTCGTGACAACTTTCTTGAATATTTTGAAATAACTTGCACCGTTATTTTATAAGCTTACAATAATTTAAAGTTAAGCTTCTCTCACCAAATAAATCCTTTTGGAAATTATTTCAGCTTACCTGCAAAAAGAGAAGAAAAAACGTAAACTCATTAATTTATATAATTCTAAAGCGCTTAGTTTTTGTTATTCTACAGTGTATAGTAAAATTATTAAATTCAACCACTTTAAAAATTAATAGTCAACTTCCTGCTAATTTTAGTGCTGAATAATTTTATATGCTTTAATATGGCTCCCCACCAACATCGATGAATAAAAGCTACTTAGCTGCACTTTAACGCTTTTATCTGCGACGAAAAAGCAGCCATATTCAAATTGAGCAAATTTAATGTTTTTGTTAACAGTTGCTTTACCGGATACCAACGTGAATAATAAAGTATACTTGACGTTTAACTGCAACTAACTGTGCGCTGAAAGCCAATTTTAGCGTGCTTTTATATAATTAAAGTTGCATAAAGCTTTTTATGGCTTAGTGAAAATTTTTTAACTGTTTAAAAAAGCTGCTTGAGAAATAGTGTTTTTGTTATTGAGATTATTACTCGGCAATAAATATTTATTTCAGTATTAAAAGGTGACAAATAGTTGTTTACATAGAAAAAGTCAAAAAACGCTTTAAGCTAAAAACACTTAATATTACATTTCGAAAGCTAAAAGACTGAAGTTTACAAATATATAACGTTTAAACTATATATCTCTCATATATAAGCTAATAGGCTTATATTTAAATTTAGTTATTCATTAGTGTGTAGATATAAATGAGAAAAGAAAGAATGTGCTATAAAATTATAACGATCAAGCTGATGCTCATCATTATGCATCGGCCTGCTAGATTTAAACTGATGCTTGAAATAGTTGCAGAATTCTCCATGATCCTTTTGAATGTTCAAAATCGATGACAATTACTTTTCGAAGTCAGTGGAAAGAGAGTAACTCTCTCAGAGTGTCAACGAATAATAAATATGCCTATTAATTATGAGGTCATCATTTCTTTCTCGGCTTGGCCTCGCGAGCCATTGAAGGCTATAATCGTAGCAAGAGTTATGAGCAAAAATGTTGACTAATATTGTTTCTAATTCAGAATCCTTCATTTTTGTTGCACGGTCTTTTTTATCTTTTTTAATTAATTTCAAAGTATTAAATTTTTACACGATTTTTTATATAAAATCGTGTTCCCCATTCCGCTATATATCATATAAGCTTGAACCATTAAAACCGGTTTTATGCAATACGAGCTGCGTTTTAATGACTGTGACGACGCCTTTCTGCGCTTACAGTTAAGATGCACATCAAAAATTTATTTAGCACATTTTTTGACATGTAATTCTCAATAGCTTTATGCTGTAGTTAAATAGTTAAAAAAAATTATATTTATAGTTTAAACTAATATAAGAAATAAAAAAGTTATAGTATAAAAATTATTTTAAAAAAAATATAAAAACAGTTTAAGAACTCATATCGATGAATAAAGGAAAATGATAATTGCAAAATTTGGCTTTAGTGCCAATGATTTTAGTTGCAACGACGCAAATAAGCGTGGCGTGGTGGCACTATTTACTGGAAAGTGTCATAAAACAGCATGGCGACTGCAGTAGGATATGCGTTTGAGCGCCACAAAAGCGAAAATATAAGTGTATGATCGAAATTTTAGTGCCGTCATAAAGAAAGGCAATCGATGGCGTTAGAAGACAAAGATACTTTCTTTGAAGAATCAACGAGCAACGTCGTAGCGCCATTGAAGTGTTAGCGGGTAGTTAAAAGTATACGGTTAAATTCAAATTATGAGAGATAATGGCAGCAGGAAATTGTGGGTAAAAAGTGCATAACAATAAAAAATATCTTTTCAAAGTGCTAAAATAGAAAATCAAAATTGGTGCGCTATGAAAGAGAACTGGTGACAAACTGGCATTAAAGGATTGCAGACAGACAGACGGACATGGTGATCATTTATATATATAATTATATTTTGTAGGGTCGCCGACGTTTCCTTCTGTGTGTTACAAACTTATTATACCCTGTTTAGGGTGTAAAAACAACTAAATCATAATCTCTGTCCAAGTTTTCATTTTCACACACTTAACTGCTTTCCACAGCTTTCCGCTCACCAAATCTACTTACACTGCCAATAGTTGTGACAGTTATGCAAACAATTGCTGAAAATATGACGCCGTCATCGGCTACGACAATCATTTGTTTTATGGCATTTGGCAATCGATTGCTTGCTGCACCATTAGGCGCTGCGCCAGCGAAGACTTGGCAGCAATTTGCAGCAGTGCTCAACTTTCTTTTTTTCTTTTTATATTTTTTTTTTTATTTTGCCAAACTTGTGGCAAGTGTTAGTTTTGCAAATTTTTACTGCAACATTTGCAAATGCGCTCGCTTTCCCCGTTATGCTAAGTGTATTTATTTCTACTTCGTTTGCTTGTTAGCACAAATTTGGGGCGCATTTGCCCAGCTTAACCCGCCTGCAAAGTTTTCGAGTTACACATTTTCATATATAATAATAATATGAAAATGTGTAACTCGAAAACTTATTATTGTTATTTTTGGCATATTTCCGTAAATCGCAAATTTCTGGCGCAGTGACAATGAGACAAAACGTGAAGCGTTAGCCAGTTCAAGTGATATATAGGTTTGAAGGGTTAAGAATATGCAGAAGCTGTAGGGGCTTATCAATTTAAAGCTGAGAAAAGAAGAAGTAGTAAAACAGATATGAAAAGTGCCTGCTTTAAAACCCGTTACAAAAATTCATTTTGCATAACGCCTGTATGTAGGCAACATTTCATTTATATAACTATTGCAAATTATATGAAACAATTAAGTGTTGCCTACATTTAGGCAATAATTTAAAACAAGCTTAATAAGACGCATAATAATAAAAGCTAAATTTAATAAATTTCTACCTACAGCAGTTTATTGCTGAAAACACACAGTCAGTAAGTCTCAAAGCTTTAATAAGTGCACTTAGAAGCAAAAGCGCTGCAGTTAGCACTAACACAGTCCATTACGCAGCAACAAAACGTTCACAGTGTAATCTCTAACTAACTATTTGCGCTCGATAGCTCTCAAATACCCGCTCTGCTTCTCCAAATACGTTCGCATATTCTTCTAATTACATTTTCGTAGTTCATTCACTTTGACTGCAAAGTTCTTAGCCATTGAAGTGCACTTCGAACTCACATTATGCGACGCGCATTAATATCAAACAGTTTTAGTTTATACTTTCTGCGCACAAATGTATGCTACGCTAAATATCAAGTTGCATTGAATGCAAATCCTACAACACTTAACTCGCTCACAAATACTTGCATTGAAATTTCACCAATAATTGTGCAGCTTGTCTATAAATACTGCTGCAGTAAGCTTTATGGCACTTAAACACACACATATACATGTGTACATGCATATCTGATCTATACTTTATGCTACACGAACGTCTGCTTCATTTATTTGTGTGTTTGTGCCGGGTAACCCACTTTGACGCTCATAATCTGCATTCGATATTCCCATCCGCCTCTCTCATTATAAATACATGTACATACAAAGACACACATACACTCAAACTTATTTATACGCTTTCGAGTGCTGATGCGCTGGTGCTTGTTGTTGCCTTGGCATTTGCAGTGCATATTTTTACGCTCATCAAACTGTTTGAAAATTTATAAAATTTCTACAAAATTCATAGAACAATTTTTCACTGCATTGCGCGAGTGCACTCAGCTTTTGTAGGATCATCCGGCGCTGTGCCCCGCCGCGCCGCATCGTTTTTGCGTGCATTTCACTGCAACAATGCGCATTTGCATTTCCCTTATTGCCGGCGCCGCGTGTGCGCTCGTACGCCAAATCTCCCCAAATCCCCGCACAGTTAGTTTTGGAGCTCGTACGTGAGTGTGTGTGTGTGTGTGTGTATGCAATACAGCGCTTTTGCGCTGTTGCTTGCTTGTTAGTGTTTGTGTAGTTTCAAATAATGCTTGCATTTGCATGTGTGTGTGTGCGCTGCGCTCCATATTTGCTGCATCATCTATCAATTTTTATTATACTCCAGAGTGTATCAATATCGGCGAACAATTTAGAGTAAATTTTTGTGCACAACGCACAAAAAAAAAACAAAAACAAAGACTAAAAAAGAAAAGAAAAAATAATAATAAAATACCAATACAAGTGCATTATATAAATATTGTGAAGTGGGTGCTTTGCGCGCTGTAAAAGTGTGTGTGTGTGTATCTACATTGTTTTATGTGTTTCTAGATATATATGTACATTAAGGTGGGTAAAGAAAAAATCGATTTTTTTTGTTGCGCTTTGTACTCTAAAAGATTGGTTGATAGACACCGCTAAGAAAGGTTTGTAGAGCAGAAAATTTGCAACAAGAGTATGAGCTTTGCAATTTGAAGAGATTTTTTTCATTGAGTTATAAAATTAAAAAGACAAAAACAAATTTGCCTTAAAATAGTCAAACTGGAACAGTTAATAACTTTTAAATGGTTAAGTATACCAAAAAGCCGTAAGGGACTATCTTGTAAAGCATTTAATTTCCTACAATCCATAAAATGAAAAGAAATATGTTTTTAGGTAGTGGGAAGTTATTTATTTTCCTATATAATAATAAGAAAAAAATATAAAACCGTTAGGCGGCGGAACTACTCGCTACAATTAAGAGCTCATACTTGTAGAGCCTTTCTTAAAACTTTCTATCAACCATTTTTGCAAAGTACGATCGAAACAAAACAAAAACTTGATTTTTTTTACCCACCCTAATATACATACATATGTTGGTATATAAACGCGTTACAAGTACATGCACAGCACACATAATCCACTACTTTAGCTCCTCCTCCTCCCTTTATTTGCATTTTTGCTCGTTGCTTTTTGTTAATATTATTTTTATTGTTGTTCTTGTTGCTTTTGTTCTGCTCTCTCTGGTATTGGCGTATTTACAATTCGCATAGTGTTTTTGCATAGTTTTTAGCAACACGGCGCACAAGCGGCAAACAGCTGGCAGTATTGCCACAAACACACACGCGCTCCGGTCACACTCGCCGCTACACAGGCATATGCGAAATTTATGCTAAACAAATACACACATGACATTTGTTGTTGTTACATACATACTTGCACATATGTATATATTTGCTTAAAATTTAAATATGCACACTTATACCAACAGCTGTGGCCCACACGTCCATGCACACACACACACAAACACAACAATTTGGCTTGCTAAATATAACTTGATTGTTGTTGTTTTCGATAGCGAAATTATTGGCAATTGTACTGAAAATATATTCGTATTTGTATGTGTTCAAAAGTATTACTTGAAAAAAAAAATTGCTTGCATAGTTGTGTTTGTGTGTGTGTATGGGAGGTTTATGTGTAAGCAAGTCATGCTTATTGTTCGATTATTCGTTCGCATAAAGCCAATAGCCTGAAAAATGTCATAACGTACATATATTTACAAGCATATATCATAATATATCATAAATTTGCCATTGGTAAGTGTAAAAGTTTATTACAAATGTTGTGATTTATCGGCGATGGGCAAGCAAAAGTTCGTTGTTTTAAAATTTACTTAAAAAAACTGAACGAGTACATGTAAATTGACACAGGAAAGGGTGAAAATGTATTTTTGTTTTATCAGTCCGGCTTATATTTGATCAGCTGTTATTATGAAATGCTACTAACACGTGTAAACGGGTTGTAAGCTTTTGTGACGAACGACACGCTCTTTGTCACGAATAAAATTTCAGTACATTATCTATTTATCTCCTTCATTCGCTGATATCGTTTTGACGGTCTATTATTCCGAAATTTGGATGCCGAAGTTAGGCTCCTATCTAAATTTTTTTGTGAAATGAAAACATAAGCTTTGTCAAACACTTAGCTATGGTCTGGTTTTTAAAGTAAAGCAAGCAAGTGTAATTTTTATGCTGTTAAGTAATTTAAGAGAGCTCATCAAATATCTGAATATTTATTTTATCGCCTTCAAAATATGCTACTTCTGAAGCGATACACATATGCCACCTCTTTTTCCAAAATATTATATTCCAATATTTTTTCAATTTTGTTTACGGTCTCAATCGAGTCGAAACGTGTTCCACGGAGCGGTAACTTGAGTTTCGGAAACCAAAAAAAAGTCGCATCGGTTCAAATCCGATGAATACGGTGTTTAATCGATGGTATTGAACGAGGTTTTGGTCTTAGAATCGTTCATTATACTGTGTAAAACGATAAAAATATTAAGACCAGATAGTTTCCGGAATGTGTTTTTTTTCGATATTCGCGGTTTGGTTCATCATGAATTCGTCCAAAGGGACAGAGGGTCAGTAAAGAGTATAACTTAAACGTTTTGAGGCGTTTGCGGGAAAACATCTGTCGCAAACGGCCGGAATGTGTGGGCCAACAATTTTCGGAAACTTTCTGGTCTTAAAGTAGATGTCTAAGCTACCGCTACAGAAGACCTGTCTCGATACCAGCTCCAAAACTACAACAAAACATAATTTCTACTATTAACAGCTATAACTCGACAGACAAAGACCTAACTTAGAGTGCATTACTGCCATAAAAAGGCTTCTTTTAAAGCCATCATTAGTTTAAGGCGGTTTGAGTTTTATAGAATATCATAAAGCGGGTGCTCGAAAAAGTCACAAACTTTTGCAAGCAACAGCTATAACTTATTATAATGTATAAATCTCTCAGAAAGTCTGTGCTTCGGATTTTACCACTACTTTCAGCTGCAATTTTTTATTTATCATGACACTTAGATTTTTAATCCTGCATTCTCGTTCAACTTTATATACATGAGTGACCTTATAGCTCGCCTCAAAATACACTCATATGTCAAACTGCGTAAACAATACGCGAAACAAAAACCAAAAAAAAAAAACACATTTAGGTTTACACTTTGTTTTCGCGCGCATAATATTTCTGAGATCCATCAAAATTTTATAACCATAAATCCTTGCAAACAATGGCATATAAAATCACTAGAACAACAACGTGCCATGCACATGCAATAACATCGATCAAATGTCAAAGTGACAATTGTGGCAACAACAAATCTGCTAAAAGTTTACATAGGAGTAAGCAAGCAGTATACAGCAAAGCTTGAAAAGCAGAAAAGTTTCACACGTTCCCCCGCACAGTTTGAGGGGCGCACAAAAGCTGACAAGAAATGGACGATCCAACAAATCAATAGTTACTACAACAATGGCAACTGTAGAAGCTGCTGTCATTTGAAGTTTTAAATTTGAAGTTAGTTGCCGCTGCAGCGAAGTGAAGAGCAGGCAACAACAGCAAATGCTGTCAAATTTCGTAAATGACAATTAATTGCTGGCCATTATTATGATAGACGGGCATACAATGTGGGAATTTGAAAGAAAGTGATATAAAGCAGAAATAGAAACATCGAAAAAAAATATGCTACGAAAATAATGAACAGAAGGTGGGTAGCCGGTACGCTTGCTTGTGTTGTTGCTGTATTTCTATTTCGCGGCGTTTTATTAATGCCGGTTTCTGTGGGTGAGTGCGTGACGCTGCGCAAAGTTTGTCGAGAATTTGTTAACAAACTTGTTGTGTTCTAATTTACATGCGTATGCGTGTATAAATGTGTATTGTTGGATTCACCCGTAGGCACTTTGAATATAGAACTCAAACTTTGAACAGTGTTGATGTACATGGTGTAAGGTGGCGTTAACACGTGGGTTTAGGTTTTACAAGCCGCTATTGAAAGCATGTCCGTCAAGTCACTATTTATCAGCTTAATATTATTTGCAAGTAGATAGAAAATTTCTTGACTTCTAGTGGAAGATGGAAGAGTTGTTCTGTGTGAACAGAGCATCAGGCGAAATTATATTATGCTGTGTGTTAGCTACGTAATGTAATGTTTTACATTCAGCGAAGCATTGCCAAGTTTAAAGCAATGCAGCGTTGCTTTGGCAATATAAAATAGCGGTACATGAAAAGGGATGCTGGTTTAAACAAACTGGAAAATAACTTCTAGCTGTTAAAGTAATGGCGGAAAGTTGCTACTACCGTTAACGCTTCATTAAATTTTATTGTGAAGCACGTTAGCCGAATAACGGTGAAAGAAAATGAAAATTGAAAAAATAACAAAGCAGCGAATAAAGGAAAATTAAATGAAATTGCGTGCTAAGACAATGGAACAATAGCGGCAAGACTAGTAAAATGTTGCAGCTATCTAAACTAGTGTTGGGTAAAACGCAAAATTTAATAAGAGAAAAAAAAAAACAATTTGGTTACATAAAATTTGATTGGAAATTGCGTGAAAAAATCAGAAAAATGCAACAAAATATTTTCGCTTATTAAATGTTATTGGAAATATTAATTTTACAAAGAGACTAAGCTACGTCGCATGTAATGGAAATTAAATTAGAAAAACATTGCACATTTTCGTAGCATAATTTAATTATATTAGTAGCGCAAAGCTAGCAAGCCTTATGCTCCAACTCGCACAATAAATGTTGAAAGCGAGGCACACAGTGAAGCAACGCAGTTGCAGCCAATTTGCACTTGGCTACCCAAAACGCAACGCATTACTTCGCTATGTGCGTAAGCGTAAGCCAGAGATTACATTACACTTTACGTTTTTCAATGAAATTAAATTTAAATTTATAAATTTGCTGTTTCATTTTCAAGCGCATGAACTGTGACGCGCTTTGTAGCTGAAATCTGACACCTAAACAACGTGCGCTACAGCTTGAAATTATTATCTTTAATAACACAAGTAATGCCATTGTCAAACGCCACGCTGCGCCTAGGCTGTTCACAATCAACCGGCGGACAGTGCTGCCTGGACAGATGGCGGCTACAGCGCTGTGGCAAGTAAGCCAAACTAGCATTCTGCAGTCAACGCTTGCTGCAAGTCTCCCGTTCGCACCATTATAGGTGCATATGTAATAGCTATCGCATTGCCTATCTGCACGCGCCCGTTGGCTGCTGGCGGCTGGCGGCTGCTGGCTGTAGTGGCGTTCAAAATCACGCTTAAATGAGCGGCAGCGCGCAACAAATGGCAGCAAATGCAGTTCGCTTTAACATATGTGCTTTCAATTTTTTGTTTTTGTGTCTGTGTGGTTACATGTAGCGTGAAATTGCTACTTAAAAATATATCTCTATGTTTAAATAAGTGTATTGCAACAAGTTTGCACGTTGTTATTGTAGCGTGTATTGTTACCAAATGAGCAGGCGCGCGATTTTAAAGCGCTTTCAATGCCGTTTAATAAGCATTAAGAAAATTATATTTATTATCTTGACATTGGTGGTGCGGCAGTAAGCACAAGTGGTGTTAATTTCAAGCGTTAACAGCGCGCGCGCGTGATACTTGTCTATTTGCTAGACTTTGCTTCGTTTTTTGCGTCTCAATGCAAAATGAAATGGCGCTTAGTGGCAATTTATTATATTGCAACACTTTGTGGGTGTGCGTATATATTTACACATGTATGTGTGCTTATCTATAGTACATAATAGGCCGTTATAGTCTGCAAATTTCGCCTCAAGAATTGGGTGGTTCGCTGAAGCGCAGCTCAAATACTTAAATGCTACAAATGTGTGGGCTGTTGCACAGCTTGTACCGGTGTGTACAAGTATGTGTGCGTGTACCAGCAGCATGCTCTGTTATATAGATATTGCTCTCGTAAATCTCGATCAAGTTGACATTACCGTTTTTTAACTGAATCTAATTACTTGGCGAAATTTTTGCGCGCACCCGCTTGGCAGTCTTCTACTAGTATTTTGATACCCTCAACAGTGTATGTTAAGTTTGCCACGAAGTTTTTAACACCCAGAAGGAAACGTCGGATACCCTACAAGGTGTGTATATAATTGGCCAGCGTGACAAGCTGAGTCGACTAAGCCATGTTTGTCTGTCTGTCTGTCCATCTGTATCTATACGAACTAGTACCTTAGATTTTGAGATATCGATCTGAAATTTTGTACACGTCCTTTTCTCAACAGGTAGCGGACTTTTTGTCAGAGCGGTCGATATTGGACCACTATAGCATATAGCTGCCATAAAAACTGAACCAGCGGAATCAAGTGCTTGCATTTAAAACTTTTTTAATTGAAGAGATATCTTCACAAAATTTGGCACGGGTTAATTTCCGAAGAAATTATTCAGATGCCATACAAACTGATTGATCAAAGTTCTTGTAAGTAATTTTTGTGCATGTGAAGGGTATTATAGCTTTAGTGCAGCCGAGGTTAACGTTTTTTACTGTTTTTGTTGTTATTAGAGAGTCGAAAGACGTGCGCAGTCTACACTGTTAAGTGTTACGGTTTCGGTTGGTAATTTACCGTAAGGATTTGGGGTCGTCGACTTGAAATTAATTTAGCTAAGCAGTTGTTAAGCGCAAAATTTATTATGATAAGCTTTAAAATTCGCAAAACAAAAAAAGCAGTTTATGTGTTTGGTGTTCTTTGTGAGTGAGTAAAGTAGCTGCAATATAAATGCTTCCAAAGAGTTGAGTTTTAAGCGCTTTGCTAGCAATAATAATAAAAAAAAATGTCTAAGATAATTGCTTTGCGATTTTTTACCGAGAAATATTTGTACACATATATATTGTAATTTTACTCTTCGTTATTAAACTTTCTGTTTTCAGACCCTCATGTGACTTCAGTACTAGTGGAAGGAAGTATTTGAGCTAAATACTTGTATAAATTTTGCAAGCCACATAGTCCATAGATTTGTTACTTTGACTTAAAAAAAATTAACATTGTCAACTCTTGAGTTATATTTTCAAAAGTTCTTTTGTAGTTTTTTCGAAAAATGTGTTTATAAATAATAATGCTGCTGTTTAACAGTGTCAGTTTATAAATAATTCATTATATGAACTTATGAAACGCTTGGAAATTAAGCGTTTATCAGCGAAAGTTACAAATCTCTCATACGATTGGCTCAAATTAAGTCTCAACGGCAAACACTTCATCTCATCGCTCTTTCTTGGAAATGCATACAACATAATTGCCCAGAAAATTAAGCCGTTAACTCTGCTTTCCATACAATATTACAACCAGCCGCTGATGTTTCACTTACTCACTACTCTCTATACTAAAATTTTTATATATACCGCACATTTTTTGGTGCGTCTGATATTGATCGGCCAGAAAATGAAATTTTCTTTTCTTTTGTCGCACACCGAAAACCACACGGAAATGACGCGTTTGTTGCCACAGGCCACAAGCGGCAACAACGACAAACAATTACGGCACCAACAGATATTTTTAAAATATTATTTTACAATACAACAACAACAATGCCAACAAAAAAGCGTGTGCAGACAACTGTGCCTTCCAACTTATCAGCGCGGCAGCAATCGCGTACACCACACCTAGGCCACTGCAGGGAAGAGAAGTCAAGTAGGCAAGCCGTTGAGCAATTGAAAGGAAACAGAAATAAAGTGAACGCAGGAAATACAATGCCAGCTAAAAAGAATTTCAGTTTAACTGTCGCTGTGTAACACGCGAAAACTTGGCCTTTTGGCGTTTGCTGCGCGTGTTGCGTCGTCTGCATTTCGTTCGGTGAGTGGTGTGGCACCAACCACTACTGCGGCGTATCAAATTCGCTGCACAATGACATAGAATGCGCAGGCAGACAAGCGATTCTATTACAACACTGTTCTTCGACACTTTTTCTTTCAAGATTCTTACATTTATTTCTCTACGCTTGCTCGTTTTGTGGTCACTTTGTAGCAACGGTCAGTCTTGAGTGGCAACAGCGTAGACGTGGGTTCACGTTGTGGCCGTATACAATATCAAGCTGTCGTGTCTTTTCAGCGCTAAAAACGAGTGGGACGCGTGGACATACATGTATGTATGTGCGTTTACCTTTAGCTATTTGTTGCTGTTATTATTATTGATGTTATTTTATTTACATTTCATTGTGCATTATTCGTGTAAATTGCATTTGGCATTGCGTTTAACGAGCGTGAGATAGTAATTTAGAAATCTCAAAATAGCCGCAGGCCAAAACAACGTGATGTGCATTGTGGAAGTGTGTGTGTGTGTGTCCAGGGAATGACGGCAGCTAAAATTGCAGTTCTGGCGTGGAAAGACGAGTGAGTAGCGGTAAATTTATTTTATACTTAGAAGAGCTATGTGTACGTAAATTGCTGGCTACTGAGTGATTAGTGCTGCAGCAAGAAGCAGTTCGCTCGAAATTAGCATTAGCATTTTGACAAAGTACTATAACGGTACTCAGATGTGTATAATAAAGATTCTATATCAATCCATATATTGCGATCAACTCACTTTTACATTTACTGCTTTTTTTTTTAATTATACAATGCTAAGTAGATTCTTAAATTTCATTCAAAAGCATATTGAGCTCATAATTCTTAACCGGTTTATGAAAAAAATATTTTACAAGGAGTACGCATATATTACGGAAATTTTTCGTAAAGAGATTTAAGGATATCGACGGTTCCAACAAATGAGCAGTTTCTTGAGGAGAAAATAATGTGTGTGAAATTTCAGAAAAATATCTCAAAAACTGAGAGACTAGTTCTAATATAATATATACTAGTATATACCGATAGACGGACGGACTCAACTCTTCACGCTGTTCGCTTATTATATATATATACAAGTATATATATTATATATATGTATATATTGTATCGTCTCCGACATGTCATTGCAAGCATCGTCACAATTTTAATATACATTGTTCAGGTTATAAAAACATATGATTTATTGTGAAGGTTAAAGCAAAATGCGATTTAACACTGTTGTGTTGAAAGAATTCTCTAGATAAGCAAGAAAACATTTTAAGAAAATTTTATTGAAACACTTTTTCTTAAAATTATAAATATTTGCTTAACAAATTACGTTGAAAAATATAATTAAAGGCAGCTGAAATATCTACTTCTCAATTAACAAAATATCTAACGCTGTTATATTTCTCATAGGAAACTTTTCATAATTAATTATGCTCAGCACACAAAATACTTTACTGAAATGCTAGAATCATATTCAGGCAATTTTTTCTGGAAATCACGTGTTTTTTAACTCACGTGTATTTCCATTATATTGTAGAACAATAGGACGCGTTTTAATACCAGCAACAAATTGTTGATAAAACCGTTTTATGCGCGCATTTCGATTAATTAAAATCTGTTGCTTCATTTCACTTTTCATAAGCCAATTAAATTTTGCTTTACACATTTTATATATTTTCAATTTCATCACGAGCGACAGACAATCAGACAAAAACTTTGCCCTGCAACACTTTTCAATTAACAGCCACACAAAAAGGGAATATTAATGCAGCGAATTAAAAACTGCAATGTAAAACTAAACAAAAAAATAAATTAAATAATCAACATATTGTTGCATAAATTGGGGCGCCACAACGTAATCAAAGCTGCATTTTCACTCTCACTAAACTTGAGGGCCACCACACCGCCAACAATTAATTAAAATGCTGCATAATTTTGCAAAGCATGAGCAGACTACGCTGAAATATGCTAAAATATTTGCATATTGCGCTCAGTCTGGCAACAAAAAATGCAAAGTTGTTGTGGTACTTGAGTATTGAACTATTGCTAAAGCCAAAATAAATGCAAAAACAAACAAAAAAAAATTATGAAATATTAAATAACTTGCTATACAGCTGCTTTGCGGTCTGGCAAGACTGCCGGGTTACGCTTCAAGCTACGACAACAACAGTTGGCAAACCGCTTGGCGCGCATCAGGAACACCAGCTGTTGGCTGCTGCTGACCTCACTTAAAACATAAGTCAGAAATAATTTTGCGGTGCAGAAAAGTTTACCCAATGCTAGTGCCACACGCAAACATACACACACACTTATATATATATATAAATAAATATATGTGTCTGCTTTTTGTATCATTTGCATTTCCAACCGCTATCAACTTAATATATTTTTGCAGTCAACGTAAGCCAACATTTGTCAGCCAGCGTTATGTAGTAAAGATGTGTGTGTGTGTTTTTGTAAAAGGAGGGAGTAGTGATATGTGGGTTGCTGCGCTGGTGGTTTTAGAGCTTGTTGCAGAGCTAACTACTTGTCTGGAGATAGAGACAGTAACAACGTCAGCCAAAAAGAACAAGCGGAAGCGGATGTACGTATATGCAAATATATACATGCACACACACACACACAAGTGAGTGTCTGTGTATTCATATTTATGTAACGTTTGCTGTAGTTAACTGGAACTGTGTGCGTTTTTGTCGCTGCACCCATCCGGTTCAAACACCTACGCAAGTCATTTGTAGCGTAGCTGTGGTCACCGTTGTGGCAAATCACTTGCAGCGTTGGCAGTGAGGAAGCTTCATGCGAATGTAATTGATAATAAGCTAAATGCGGTATATTAGGTTTGAAAAGTAAAAATTCATTTTGAGGTTTGAAAATATTTCGAAAAAAAATGAAAAAGTTTTCTTTAGAGAGAGCGCAGAGAAATATTTTTTTTTTTTTGTAGAATTTCAGAAAAATGCAATATACATATGTACATATATAGTGTTGATATGCTATAGTAGAGTCGATGAGGTTAGCAAAATACGAGTTTGTTAAGCAAAAATTAGCCACAATCAACTGTTGTGATGCCTTTCGCTACACATTTATCACTTAGCCTCCATTTAGTGTATATGGCAACTCTGTTTGAGCAAAATACTCACACATATACTTAAAATAATATAACTTGCAACGTAGTGTTTTTTTTTACCCCTTACAGTGTATATTATGTTTGCTACAAATTTTGTAATAAACAGCAGGAAACGTCGAATATCTTATAATTTATAAATATGTCTTGCATATAAATGGTCGGTGTGACGAGCTGAGTTAATTTAGCCATATCTGTGTGTTTTTCCGTTTGTATATATGAGAACTTGTCCTACTGTTTTTGAGATATTCAGCTGAAATTTGCACACATTCTTTTCTTCATAAGAAGCTGCTTGTTTGTCGGAATCGCCGATATCAGACCACTTTAGAGTATAGCTGCCAAACAAACTGACGGATCAAAATCAAGACAACGATCTTTTTATACTATCTTATGCTATAAGAAATGCACTTGTCAAGGGTATTATAGCAGCAGCAACATTTTTATTTTTGTTTTAATTCTCATTCGTTTCTTTGTTTATTTAGTTGCAGTTATTTACGCGCCATTAAATACTTTTTCAGTAAAATGCGTATATTTCTCACAAGCAGCTAATTGTTTTTACAAAACTTTTCGTTTCTTCTTAAATTAATATAGTTAGTTTATTCAAGAGGAAAGTGGCATAAAGCGATTTTCTGAGCAGCTCTAAGCTTAAAATAATAGCAACGCTAGAACAGGCGCAATAATAATAAAATTTCAAATTTGTTGCACGACAAAAAAACAAAGAGAACAAAGAGAAAGTGAAAGCTCGCTTTAAAGTTTTGACTGAAAATTTTGTGTTGCATAACATGTGTTAACCTAAATTGCAGCAAGAAAACTTTATTTAACAATTTCGTGAAACTTTGTTGCATATATTTGCTAGCGACACACATTTTTACGTTCTCAGCATATTTTTCTGGCTTTTATGTTTTTTCAGTGTATTATTTTATTTTAGTGAATTTTTCTTTTTCTATATTTTTTCCGAACCATTGCTGCAATCTCCGTCACATGACAAGCCATTGCTATTGCAGTGGCATTAACAAGCGCGCCGAGACGTTAAGCAGCAAAAACAAAATAGAAAACACAGATCACAAGCATAGTATACACATAGAGAAAATGTCAGCTTATAGCGCTTCCTCATTGCTCGCTGCATTGTTGTAGCTGCCACATTTGGTGGAAAATTAATTGTGGTTTTTATTGTGTGACATATTGAAATGTCTCCAGGCTGGTGTATGTGTATGTATTTACTTTTTGTTTTTTTCGAAAATGCATTTAAAGAATGGCACACAAACACACACACACGTACATCAATATTTATATAAAGCAAGTGATCAATTGCTTTCCATTTGCTAAATACATGTATACATACATCTGCTACTTAATAATCTTTCAACTTTTCCTACAACTTGTTCAGCATGGTCCAATTACAACTACTACACAAGGCGTATTTTAACAAAAAATAATACATTTTTAATTAAAAATTGAATTTGTTTAGAAAATGTGGTTTTTTTAAAATATTCTTAAGCAAAAACAAAAAATTAAACATTAAAAATAGCAACCCTGTGTCATTTACTGCAACACCACACCCTAGCTACGCACTTTATATGCTGACATCAACTTTTGTTTTGAAAGCCAACTATGTGTCTTCTCCCTTTTGACAATACTCCTGCAGCTCTCCCTCATATCCACTCTAATAGATTTTCGCTTTTATTTTTACAGTTGTCAACACAACAAACAGCCCAAATGGAAGTCATCGAATTGACACATAAAATGACTTTATTGACTTTACGTGCCTTCGCGCCCCTCACTTTGCAGCGTAAATAAAATGTATAATGCTTTCAATGCAACACTGCGCTGTGAGCAACAGCACTCAGCATTTGCATGGCGACACATTAATACAATTTGACAATTAAAAGGAATTTGTTAATTAGCTGTTTAAGTCAATTATACGCCGTTTGATGGCGTTGCGGCAGTCAATAACTTTACGGCAGCATAATATTTTAGGATTTGAGCGCATAAATAGTTGTATAATTTACATATATGTATGTATGTATATAGACGGTACAAAAAATAAGAAAAAAAATTAAAAAGTTGTGAAAGTTATATTAAAAATATTTTAATGTTACAAATTTGAAGAAAAAAGCTGTATTTTATAAAAATTTAACTTAAAAAATATTTGACTTTTTATTATTTTTTTACGAATTTTTTTTTAGGAACAACAATTTTTAAATATCGCTCTTGCACTCAATTTCACAAAAACCTTCCTACAGTAGCTTGCATTCGCTATTTACATACTGCGTGTACCCCGCCTACGCTCATTGCTTATCGCGCAAACTGTCAAAGTGTGTCGCCTGTCAGGCTTGTCAAGCCAGCGCCACCGGAGTTGGCATGAACTTTAACGCTTTAACTTTTCATATGGCTATCTCGTTCTAACGCACCATAACTTTTAAACTACCACTGTGGTATACCGGCTTTTTTTCGGTTGCATAGAAAAATGTTTTTGCATACTTTTCAGCGCTCCGTTGATAAAACTCATGCGACTTTCTGATACGCTTTAAAGTTTGTCATTTGGTTTGGCAAAAAAGGAGAATTTTGTTATTTTCGTTCACTTTATTTTCGGTATGACAATTTTTGCAAATGTCAAAGTGACAACAATACTTTCATCTGCAACAAATTAACGGTATTAAAAAGTTTGCGCTGTCGGTCAGTGTGAACATTCATATCTGCCATATACATATGTATTCGGTGTGTTGTAGTACTGATTGTATAGTTTTCATCTGGTTGACACACCAGTCTTTTCTCTCAAATGCTGCGTAAGGGTTTCTATTCACAGTTGCAGTTGACCTTCGTTTTTATTCTCAGCGCATTTGTTGCAAAACTTTTATTAACAAAAATTTTTTATTTTCTCATTTATCAAAATATATTTTTCTCTCTCTCTTACTTGCTCTCTACTTATTTCCAATGCATTACTCTCCATTTGTATAGTAAGTAGGTTACGCTTCCATTTTTTGTAAATATTTACCCCGTTAGAAACACTTTACATGATCGGAAAAAAGTTGCAATTTTTCGTGCAAAAAGCTCTGCATTTCGCATTTCATTTTCTATTCCTAGTTGACATGCAGGATTGCATGCTTCGATTTCCCACAACTTTTTTCCAGCTCGTCTCCGCCTTTCTCCCTATTTTAGTTTTAATTTTTGTGCCCTCTACTTTGCGCAGCTTTAACACATATTTCACTTAACTGTGCTGCATTAAAAGTTCAGTTCAAACCAAAACATTAATCACTTTACCACTCGCACACAAACACACAAATACACACATATACACATATGGCAAACACATCGATGGCTTGGTACTTTGCAAGGCTTTCGGGCTTTGTGGAGACACACTGACTCGTTTTGGCTCAGCCGTTTGCCTTGAGTGCTTGTCCAAAGTTCGCAGTTGCTTTTTCGGCCATTTTAGTTGTCCTGTTATGTTTTTTTTTGCTGTTATTGCAAATTGGTGGCTGTGGCTTAAATTTGTTTTCAGTGTTTTTTGTTTTTTTTTGTTTTTTTTTTTTGTATTTCGAAAGATTTTGCCTTGAGTAGTGCATGAGTGAATGACGTGCTTGATTGTGTTGTGGATTTTGTGGAAGTTTGATTTTAAGTTAATTTGCATAAGCCGAAATTAGTTTGGAGATTTGCTAAAATTTTTACAGGCATTGTTCGTTACGAGTATTTGTTCGGGAATGTCGTTTTCGTGCGGCAGTTTGTCAACAGTAAGAGTTTAGAGTGTTGCAAGGAACGCGTTATACACAAATTAGAGATAGATAAGCGCAAAGCTTGTCAAGTAAAGTAGCGACAATCCTAAGGTACTTCGACAAAATGGAGTTCTAATGTTAGTGATTAGTACATGATAGCTAAGTGTGCAGCTATTTAAGCTATTTTAGTTTGAGTCCGTTAATATTTTGAGTGAAAGCTCTAGATTAATATTACTCACAAATTCTAATTAAATAAGGAAAATAAAGCAAACATTCTTTTAACTTTAGTAGGAAACCAGCATCGCCAGGTGGCTTGAAAAATAAGTTTCTTTTTAGCTAAGCACAAAACCTAAGCAACTTCGATCTAGTACTAATGCTGTATAAAAACCTTGGAGTGCAAAAATATGCTTATACCTACTCGCAGTTGCTATAGTTTTTATCATATTTGCTTTGGCTCAAACACTGAATTACTAATTGGTTCACTATGTGCTTACCCTAAGAGTAAAAATAGCTGAAATTGGGAATAATAAATTTCAAAGCGACCACGTCAATTAGTTTCATCACGAAACTTTACACAGAAAGGTCAAATCTATATATTTTCCTTAATACCTTAATAAGGAAATAAATTTCCTTAAAAAATTTTATTAGTCGGGCTGCCATTGTCATCTCAAGATTAATTTATAAATTAAAACTCTTTTACCCAGCAAATTTTGTCGCCGTATATCTAAGCTTATCAAAAAATATTTATAATTAGCATTTGAAAATGTAGCTTCGCAGTGCTTTAGGCAGCACATGCCATACGTGAGTCCGGCAACCACATTGGCTGTCAGCGCCGCAAAGTGACGGACGGAAAATGCCGGGCGACAGCTATGAAAATGTCAATTAGCAAGCTTCGCATATGTAGACATACTATAATTTATTTATTACTGTTAAGCTTTTAAATATGGAAATGCTTATGCACACACACACACATCCTTTTCGTCATGAACCTTTTTACTTAGCGCTAAAACAAAAAAAAATAAAAAACCAGACCGCAATTAAGTTTGACTTGTGCAATTTCCTCCGACCATTATACAGCTGTCAATTTTAATTAGAAATAAAATAAGAGCACACAAAGTACAGTTAGCTATTTTTTTTTTATTTTTTGGTTTTCTTTTATTTTAGCACTTCTGTTTCGTTAGCTTTCACGTTCACACCTTTCGGCACAGTTCTGGATCCTGGTCCGGACTGAAGGCAGTGCTTTTATAGCGTTAAATTTATTAACTTCCTGCCGCAGTTTGTGGTTTGAGTGGTGCTAAGCGTGCGGTCGTCAACACTTCCCGGCTATTCTTAGAACGTATAACGGTAAACTAATTTTTTGCGTGTTGCCATAAGCTTGCTAATATTTGCTTAGAATTTTGCGTGTTTTATGATGAGTTCAAAAGTGGCATTTGTGACGTTGCAGGTTTTTTTTTATGCCATGGTAAAAATTAACAAAAATAGCATTAGCAAGAATGTGCATGGCAAATAGTCGTACATATGTATGGCTGTAGGTGGCATCAGCAAACAAATCACTCATAATGACAGTTAATGAACGCACCTGCCTTAATGACGCTTAATAGCGTTTTAGTGTTGAACAAAAAAGCGCAGAAAGCACTATAGGAAATAAAGTGAAAAATTGCTGGCATAAAAAATTGGTTTGGCATGCAACAAATGTGGCAACAATAAATCAAAATTTTTATTTTAGTGTAGCTTAATTAAATTTAGTTGGCATTAATTTATAATATGAAACTTAGTGCAAAAAAGTAACTAAAAGATTATATAAAAGTTTAAAAAAAAATTTTTTTACAGCAAAATAAATATTTTATGTTTAAAAATAAAAAAATGTTAATAAAAATGCTGCACATTTGTTTTTGGTTAAAAAGTTTCCAAAAAATTTTTTTTTACAAAAAAAAAAATATTTTTTTATCTAAAAATAAAAATGTTAATATAAATTCAGCATTTGTAAATAAATATTTTTGAAACACAATTTTGATATTTTATAGAAATTTTTTTAGATATTTATATAAGCTTGCAAAAAAATGCAAGCCTGCGCTACACATTTTACAACTAACTACGCACATAAATTGTGTTTGGACTTTCCTTCGTTTATGCTGTACTCAACGTCAACACGCTTAAATTGCGTGATGCAGCAATAATTTCTAAAATTGAAAATTTACACAAAATATATAAAAACAAAGGCGAACAGCATGAAAGCTAAAAGTCACAAAAGCAGTAGCCAAGAAATGTACGCGAGCGTAGCGCTTGTGGGTGTTGAGATTGTTGCAACATCAGCATGGCCATAGTGTTGACTGTGACGGTTGATTTGTTGAAAATAGAGTTTCGAAATTTGTTTTGTTTTTGTTTTTCATTATTATTTTCTACTGTGCTTATAACTTTTTCAAACATTACTTGCTTCAACATGTCAGTCATACAACGCATTTTGCTTGTTATAACAACATTAGTTGCTGTTGCTGTTGTTGTTGTTGCGGCAGCGACAATGACTTGTCAGAAAAATATGTACTGTCATAAATTACTTATATAAAGTGGTGTAATTGTAAAGTGTGGCAGCAGCAGTCATGCCACAGCATAGCTAAACGTCACCCTGCGAAGGTGTTCATTAAAATTTTAAAATCAATAGCAGATTGTTGTTATTATTTGAAATTAAATTTTACATAAATTGCTGTGGCATGCCGCTTGCTAAGCAGTACGTGTTATTATTGTAGTTAATAATTGTAAATGGTGGGCGGACAAATTGAATGTGGTAGCAGTTAAGTACTCTTCTCTATATTTACATATGTATGTTATGCGGATTGCATTGTTTTTGTTGTAGTATGTAGGGACTTTAAAAATTCGAGTTTGCTTTGCTGTTTGTTGCATTTGTTGTTTTATATAAATCAGTTCAAGAGAATTGATAGCAAATGCATTTGTTGTAATATAATTATTTACTGCTTATTTGTTGTTGTAACGTAATTTATGTATGTACTTATAAAATAACGCCTGCTTTTCAAATTGTTGCACTTTAATTACCTTACCACATAGCAATTTCAGTGAAATTGAGGAAAGATTTTCATGGGAATTAAAAGCTGTTGCTTTTGGAAATAGGTCACTAAATAACTGTTATTAAAAAGGTAATTTCATAAGCAGTTAGTTGGTAGCTAACTGTATATACTTATATGCATATGCTGCACGTGCGTTTTAAGTTTAAACATTTTTTATTATTATTTATATTATTTTTAATTTTATATTTTCCGGAAGGCTTGAAGAAAAACTGGCTACAAACAACTACTTTACGCATTTATTTAATTAGTTTTTAAATTAAATAGAAATTATATTAAATAATTTAAATTTAAAAATTTCAAATTAACTTTAATTAGTAAAATTTAATTAACTTTTACGTAAACAAAATGTAATTAATTTAATTCAATTATTTTTTCGGAAGGCTTGAAGAGGAAAACTACTTACAAGCAATTACCTTACGCATTTTTTAAATTTATTTTTATTTTTAAATTAAATAAAAATTGTATTAGTTAATTTAAATTAAAATTTCAAATTAACTTTAATTAATATAATTTAATTAATTTTTTAATTAACAAAAAATTTAATAATTTAATTAAGTATTTTTTCGGAAGGTTTTAAAACGAAAACTGCTTAAAAGCAATGACTGTAAGCATTTATTTAACAAATTTTTAAATTAAAGAAAAAATTCATTAGTTAGTTTAAATTGAAAAAATTCAAATTAACTTTAATTAAAATATTATAATTCATTTTTAAATTAAAAAAATTTAGTTAGTTAATTTAATTTAAATATTTTTTCAGAAGGCTTGAAGAGAAATTACTTTATGCATTTATTTAATTAAGTTTTAAATTTCTTTTATTATTTTTAAATTAAATTCCTTCCGAAAAAATTTAAATTAATTGTAAAATTAATTAAATTATATTAATTAAAGTTAATTTGAAATTTTTAAATTTTTTATAATTTTGCAATGCTGCTCAAGGCGTCAGAGACTCTAAGAAGAAATAGAAAAATTCGATAACTTTAAAAAAGCTTGCGTTTAGAATAACATACATATATTATATAGAGCATTATAACTGGCTTAAGTGTAATCTGGTGTCTAAGGCAGCAATATTCATATGTAGCATATGTTTGCCTCCTTACATATACGGAAGCAGTCGCTATGAAAATGTCAACCTGAGCAAAGCAGCAACCTTGTCGCAAGCCGTAAAAAATGCAAAAAACAGCGCACATCAGCAAACACACATATAAACTAGCGGCTTTTAACACCAAAGCCTAGCCCTTGACTGACCGCAAGCTATGAGAAACATAAATTACTGCAAGCCTATACAAATTTCCTACCTTTTATTACTTTTTTATTTTTTAATTATCATCACTTGCGGACGCACGAAATGCAGCTAGAATACCGCGAAGGCATACGAGCGAGTCGGTCTTGGCGTCTGTCAAAGCTGAAGACGTTAATAAAAAATACATAAAGGTAAAATGCTAATGTCTGTTATTCATTTACGCTTTTATTTTTGTTTTTGTTCAACGAAGAAAGGAAGAGGCAAATAATGCGTCATTACAAAAATAAACAACAAGCGAGTGAAGTAAACGTAATAAAAATAAAAATCAGCTAATGAAAAATGGTAATGGTAAACGAATTTTATGCTAAGTAGGTACCCGAAAGTATTAAAATTGTATATTAAAAGACGAAGCACAAACAAATTTCGTTTACGCAAGAAATTTCACGCTTGACATGCCACACAGTCAAATGTTATTTACCTGCCAAAGCAGGAAAGTAAGGCAGTGTGACTAATAGACGAAGCAACAAACACAAGCATATATTCATGAAGCGCAAACAACGCCAAGTAGCGCAGAAAAGTTACTTAAGTGTGTGTTTGTGTGCGTTCACGTCAAAGCAGCTATTTGACAACCAACTGACAGTTGACAAAACTGTCAATGCGCTGGTCAACTGAGCGCTGTCAACGCGTGAACGAGTGGTCAACGCGGGAGGATACAAATATCATGCAAGCATACGTGTACGAGTTCTAAGGAGGTGAGAAGTAACTACGCTAGAGGCCAGCAGGTCACAAAAATATACATGGACGCGAGTAAAAGTTGCGTGGTAAAAAAAAAAAACAAAAAACGCGCTGCAATGAGTGGCATGTATGTACGTTGCTGGTAAAAGGATGTCGTTTGAGCCCTATGCATGTCTACAAGGCTGTCTCTCTATCACTTTCATCAAGTGTTGGTCAGTGAGTAAGCTAATAATTTGACAGTAGCATCAGCGGCTATCTTGTCTTGCTAAACTAATTATAGGTTGGCATAAATGGCTACATATTACAAAAAAAAAGAAGAAAAAACATTAACTTCGGTTGCACCGAAGCTATAATACCATTCACAAATGCAAAATATTCCTCACAATAACTTTTTTCAGTCAGTTCATGTGACAGCTATTTGTCATAGTAGTCCGATCTTCAAAATTTCTTCGGAGATTGCACCATGATCTTAGGCATTCCATGTCAAATTTCGTGAAGATAAATCCTTAACTGAAAAAGCTTTCCATACAAGCACTTGATTCCGATTGTTCAGTTTGTATGACCGCTATATGCTATAGTGGTCCGATATTGGCCATTTCGATAACTGAGCGGGTTATTGATGGGAAAAGCGCGGGTAAAAAATTTCAAAACGACATCTCAAAAACTGAGGGACTAGTTCGCAGATATATAGACGGACATGGTTCGATCATTTTTATATATACTTTACAATATCTCTGACGTTTTTTTGGGGGTGTTACAAACAACGTGGCAAACTTAATATACCATGTTCAGGGTATAACAATAAAACGAACAAATAGAAAAGTGGTGGAATTGCAGTAGGAAATGAGGGGTTGTCGCAAGCAAAACTAAATTTTATTTCCAAGCGTTTTATTACAACTAATTTCACTTAAGGCAAGTTAAGGTATGTAGCGTAGCATAAGTAGACACCCACTATGCACACAATTATGTGAATGTATGTATGTATGTAAAATTTGTACTACACACCGTGCAAGTGGCATAAAAGGCAACCACGCGTTAAGCGCTTGCGTGTAATAGACTAGAAAAATACTGGAAAATTTATGAGTCGGTGATACTGTAAAGGTGGCAGAAAGCAAACAGAGCAAAACTAAAAAAAAAAAACTGACTAAACTAAACAAAAAAGCGTGCACATGTATTTATACAATTTTCGTCATCGATATCACATGCCACAATCATACACTTATCATTGTTGCATGAGCCGACTGGTTCGTTGCACGCAAACTAGACACGAGATAACCGAAAGCAGACCAATACGTTTAACTTTGTACTCACACTTACTCATTTACTATTAATATGTGTGCTAACGAACATATTGCCACCAATATTAAGTAAATAATAGATAATACCAACAACATGCCACT
The DNA here is from genome assembly GCF_042242935.1 of Bactrocera oleae. Lineage (NCBI taxonomy): Eukaryota > Metazoa > Arthropoda > Insecta > Diptera > Tephritidae > Bactrocera > Bactrocera oleae. The sequence goes on along the minus strand of NC_091540.1, from coordinate 10,943,451 downwards.
AACTGGCGTGAGATTTTTAGTTACCCGCATTGAGCGCCTACAACGCCACACATAATACATACATAGTTAGTAAACGCGCTGCTGGCACACACATACAAGTATGCCTTATGATATGCGCATGTGTTTGTGCGTGTAAACATATTTGTCTAGCTGTGTTATGACACGGCTAATGCGAACTGGGAACTCAACCGCATTAAATGCAACATAATTGTTGACTCTTTTCGCTTGCTTTTGTTGTCTTTAATAATTGTATACTCGGCTTGACCAACTTGTGAACATGACTGATACGCGTCTATCTAAGCAATTATTGGGTTATGCAATGCAATTACGTTGGTGTTTCGATGTATGAAGGAGTGAGTAGTGAAAGTGGCTAGTTAGCTGCATGAACGATGCGTGCTTGAGTTTGCTGATTGGAGGTTTTGATTAGTCCAGAATATAATTAATAAAATTCTTCAAAGGTGCATTGATTATAGCATAGAAGAGTATAAAAATATTTATCTCGATTTTGTACTGTCAGTTTGTATGGCAGCTGTAAGGTATAGAAGTTCGATCCAAAAAATATGCACGGATATTTTAGCGCTGCCTTGGATAATAATAAGTGCCAAATTTCTTGAAGTTATCTGCTAAAATTATACAGTTTTTCAAACAAGGACTTGATTTTGTTCGGTCCGATTGTATGGCAGCTGTGTGCTATAGTAATCCGATATCGGAAAAATATCGGCATAAATATTATATTTTTCAGCACTTTTTTTTGTTAAGTTGGTAGCACTGTCCTTAGTTACTACCTATGTCAAAAATAATAAGTTACCACTCCGTGGAACCCATTTGTACTCGATTGAGGGCGTAAAAGAAAAATCGCAGAGGGAACTGAAAGCGATCCCGGACCCAGACCTATAAGGTATGTTTCGATGATTGGAAAAAGAGGTGTATCGCTTCAGAAAGAGCATATTTTGAAGGTGGCATAAGTAATATTGATGAAGATTAAAAATTTTTCGTTTTATTTACAATTTCTTTCCGGAAACTTTCTGGTCACAAGTTATATACATTTTAGAGGTTCGGCGATCTTTTCTTCTGGGTGTTACAAACTTAGTGGCGAACTTAATATACCACGTACAGTGTATACAAATGAATAAAATATAATAAATTAGAATAAAATTGAAAAAATAGTATGTGATAAAAATACGTAATTTTCAGAAAATGTGCCACGAAGTGCTCTTACTCTGCGTTTACATAACTATGGAGCATTATATAATTTAAAATAAATTTTATACAATTTTTGTTTTCATTTGCATAATGCAGCTGGAAGCCAATGTCCACGCCAAATACACATAAAATTCTCAGTGTTGCAGGAATTTTAAGCCGATCAATATCGCCGAGTATGCCAAAGCCAGCGATATGAAATTACATAGAACAATAAAAAACAGCAAACGACGACTGCTAATGAAAATTTAATGCACAAAAGGCGTCTGCTAAGCGAGCACAACAAGACTTGAGTGGAGAGTTAGTGATGAGAGGAAGCGAGACAGCAATTAAAAAATAGATGTACACAAAATATTGATTACAGAAAAGTTTTGACAAAAGCAAAAATATTTTGGTATTTTTTTAAATAAAATTTTTGATTACTACAAAGAATTAACATTAAGTGCAGTGCTGGTGGTCATTTGGTGGTGGCGCGTATGTTTGTGTGTGTAAGGATAATCATGTTATATACCAGTATATATGTGGCAGAAGTGGTGCAGCGGCCGATTGGCGAAGCAATCAAGTGTGCAACCGCTGTCATGGACACTTAGCTGTAAAAAAAAGGACTATATCGAATTACAGACGACTCGGTGTGCTAACGAGCTGGCGGCAGCGCGTTTGGACGGCGGTAAGGCTTCAAACTACTTTCGGGCTCACTTGTGCTTATAACCATAACTACGCTTAATTTGCGGCAGCCCTTGTGGCATATTTGATTTGAAAATGGAGTAGGCAGCATTATTTAAGTAATAAAAATGCTAAAGCATGAAAAAGCAGCACTGTGGGTAGTCTCTTTTTAACCAAGTGTGACACGCACGCAAAATGCATGCAAAAACAAAAATGGTACAACTGGATGGTACACAAGACGAGGATTGGATTGTGGAAAAAGTGGTCGCATATCGGTTTCACTTTCAGGCCACGCATGAATTTCATATTTTTTGTGCTGCGCGTTTGTTTTCTTCTTCTTTATCTAGAACATAAGAAATTTGTATAGCGACAATATGATTATATCATATTACACATTTATTAACACACACACACAAGGCGAGGTTACGCAGGCAAAAACAACATTAGCAATACAACAAGCATTCAGCAAAGCCAACGCTGCTCAAAATGTGGGTTAAAGCATAAACACCAAGCAAAAAGGATCACAAAGGGCGGCAAAGCGGTAGAGTTTGGTAAAAGTAAGTAATAATATAACCTAAAAAAATAATAATATCAACTAGCGTGCCTGAAAGCGTACTTTTGTGTGCAGCAATCTTTTGTGCGAATGTGTGGCATATGTGGCAACTGACACCCTCGCAGACACACACTAACACACGCACTGCATAGCTTTTAATACTGTGTGTTGTTGCATATCGCAAATGACATATCACACTTTTTGTTGCTTTCACATTATTGTTGTTGCTGCTGCAATAGTGTGTTGTTGTTGCTGCACTGTGTGCCATTGTCTGTTGGTCTGTCAGGCTGTCAGTATCACTTTACCCCGAGTCTGAAGTGTAAGCAATTGTGTCAGTTGGATAACAAAGCCGCAACAACAACAATAATAACAACAGCGATAACATTCAAAGCATAAGCTAATGAAAATAATAATAAATAGCATAATAAAAAAAAAATGGAGAAAAGTGTGCTTTTAACTAAACAATAGCCATCCGTAGTAGCATACACAAGACACAACAACAACTACAATGCGCCGTAAAAATAAAACCTTCAACAGCTGCGTCCAAAGCTCGACGGCAACGTCTGAAATCGAGCTCAGCGCTGAGTGATAGCGGTACACGCACACATTCTGATTATCATCAACTCTTTTGTGTCTGTTGTTGCTAATATTTAACAACAACAACTTAAACAACAAAATATGCAAGACAGCAAACAGACTGTAACCCTGCCGTAGGTAGGCAGCTCATTATGTTGTGATTTGATGTTGATATGACATGTCACCGCTGCTTGGCTAGCGGCGTTGACAACACCAACAACAAAACCAATAACAATTAAAATATAATGAAGCAAAAAATGTATTAATAGCGGCAAATCAGCTGTAACAAGAGCCGTGACAGCAAAATTGAAGGAGACAAAATTGCACAAAAAAACATGTATAAGTTATAAATTATTTATAAAAAGTCTGCTAGCAATTTGAGTTCAGCTTCTAAAAAACAACTTATTAGCAGTTACTGACGCTGTGCTTAGAAGAAATTTAAGTATTATGTAAAAATCGAAAATTTAAGTTTTTTAAATTTTAGTGCAGTCTCAATTACTGAGTGACGGTTTTGAGTGATTTTACATTTTTATTATTTAGAACTGCTGTTAAACTTAAAAGTTCAAGTATTATGTAAAAATCGAAAATTTAAATTTTTAAAATTTTAGTGCAGTCTCAATTACTGAGTGACGGTTTTGAGTGATTTTACATTTTTATTATTTAGAACTGCTGTTAAACTTAAAAGTTCAAGTATTATGCAAAAATCGAAAATTTAAATTTTTTAAATTTTAGTGTAGTCTCAATTACTGAGTGACGGTTTTGAGTGATTTTACATTTTTATTATTTAGAAATGCTGTTAAACTTAAAAGTTCAAGTTTTATGTTAAAATCGAAAATTTAAGTTTTTTAAGTTTGAGTGTTAAAATTTCAAGTATTATGTAAAAATCAAAAATTTATATTTTTTAAAATTTTAGTGCAGTCTCAATTACTGAGTGACGTTGCTGAGTGAATGCTGTTAAACTTAAAAGTTCAAGTATACAGTTAGTTTTACATAATTTTGTGCATTAAAGAGATTTCTGTAATTAACAGCGATCATAAAAAATTTGAGTTCATTAAAAAAATTGAGCAAAATATGTTATTAATTGTATTCGCAAGCAAATATTTTAGGTTTCTTTCTTTAATTTTTGGTTTTGAGTATTTTCGTAATTCGAACTTGAAATGAGTTTGAAGCGATGAGTATATTGCCAATTATGCAAAAATTTAAGAAAAGTCTTAGTGAAGGATTGTGGCAAGCCATAGAAAAAATATTAGTTAGCTTGAGAATGAAGATCCAACTACAAAATTTATATATATTTTTATTTATTAGAATATTTATGTACGCAACGTATAGATATTTGTATGTTAAATGCTGTAAATTCACCGCTTCATTGACTAATCGTTGGCATGTGAGCGGCACATCCGTTGGAAAAGCAAATGTATGCGTTTACTGTTCAAGTATTTGCCATTAAGAGGAAATAATAATATAAATAAATATGTTTAGGTATATAAACATAAGTACTATGTGATATAATAAACGTTTTTATTTAATTTTATATGCATATTTTCGTTAAAATTACAGCATTTAACGGCTATATGCGCGAGCGAGCAACAATAAACACGCAGCGACCTGTTTTATACGCGCATGCATCCTGTGCGCACACATACATACAAACACACATAAGCTGATAAAATACACATATACATATATACACATATACTCGTATGTATGATTAAAAACGCAGAAAAATCACCAAACAAACAACAGAGAAATTTTTTCATATGATAACCAATACAAATACGAATTTCCTGGTTTACACAGGCGCATTTCAAATATCTGCTTTTAAATAAAAAATGTGATGAAATTGTGGCGAAGAATTTTCTAGAATCGGCAAATATGGTGGAATGGATGCATAGCATATATACATATGTGACATGTGTAAATACCTTGAATGTGCGCTTGTCTGCCATCACCGGCGACTGCGCCCATATCACTTGCAACCTAAAACAACAATGCCTGCAAACATTTGTGCATTTTCAAATATTTATGAATACGTATATGGTTGCCTAAAATTAAATGTTGAGCAAATAATAACGCTCAAATGCGCTATTAAACTTTGCATAGACGAATTTTTAGTTTAAAAAATTTTTGTTTTGCTTTTATGAAATGTGGCAGTTGCAGTTTCATTGCCACATGTATGTTGAATTCAAGCGCGCCACATTGACCTATTGACCTTGGGCGTATTTTTGGCGACTGCTAAATTTTATATAGAATTTGCGTGCAGTTGCATGCAATAAATTTGGTAATCATAAAACGAATACACCAGCACACACATACCATACATACAAAACATTTTTGAGCACATGGCAAATGTAATCAAAATATTTGCGGTGAACTTCATGGCGCTTGTTACTACGGTTGGCCTCGAAGAATGCACGCGGCAGTGACAGCAAGTGAATTGTGCGCATTGTTGCCACATACAAATAGATGAAAAATAAAAGTCGCAGCAAATGTAAGGCAAAATTTTGAGGCAGCCACTCAAACAAGCGGGGAAAACGGCGCGCCATGCAAATGAGTTATCGCATTATTGACTTTAGACGTCATAAGAAAAGTTTGAGTTGCCATATAACATACAAGTATAAATGTTGCTGTACAATACACACACTCACACATATATATATATATATGTATGCGCAGCAATGCATTTATTTATGTATTTGCATATTTTCAATGCTGCCACACACTCAACTATCAACAAATTGTTTACATTTGCGCCACACAGCAAAGCAAATGCGATTCCCCACTGACACACATAAGCAATCAATGGCATTTTGCATGCCACATGCAGCGTTTAATATTTGTTTATATAGGCTGCACACAATTTACATTTGCTTTTCTGCCTCAGCGACTTGCTTGACTGCCTGGCTCTGCTTGACTAACTGTAGGCTATATGCCGCGCCGTGTGTTATGTTACATAAAGCGGCCGGCCTCCATGCCCAACCGTCAACTACCTGTTCTGCTATTAGCGCTCATTGGTGGCATGCACGTGTGTCGCATGCACATTCATGTGGCAAGTTCGTGTTGTCTTTATTTTGCATGCAAATAGAGCATTTTTTCAGCGCTCATTTGCTGTGGCATTACTGTTTTTGTGCGCTTATGCGCCTACAGGCAAGCGTTTGTTGCAATTTAAAAATGTCAAGTGGCTTTTTAGGCGCACGACACGCCGTGTCAGGTGACAGCGGTGACGGTGGCAGTGCGACAAGCGGTTATTTGATGCGCGTCACTATTGCACCGATGGTGTTGCTGATTGCACGCCATGTTTGTTGCACGTGTGTGTATGTGTGGCAATTTTTTATTTAACAGACAAATAATTGCGGGTGTCGCGCACAAGTGCAGTGGTTGGGTTGCAGCAGTAGTGACTGCTGTGTTGTTGTTGTTGCGTAAAAATTGACGTTTAATAAGCGAAAGTGGAAAAAATGTAGTGCTTACTTTGAATTTAAATGATTTTCATCAGCTGCCACCAGCACGTAGTGCTGTTTTGTGGCAAGTTGTTGGGATACTTTTATTTTTTTTTTGTGAAAGAAAGTGGGTCTGTTTATGAAATATTTTTTTAAAATTTATTTTTGAAAAATACCGTTGTTGCAAGTGCAGATAACCGCTTTGAGTGAAAATTTAAGCCAAGTTTGCATTAAATTGCTTCAATGAAATATTTCTGACTATAAATTATGGCACTTTAGTTAGACCGTTGATATTTTCCGCACTTTATTTCCCTAAAATTAGATAAATAAAAAGCTTTTTAAGATTTTTTCCAAAAAATATTTGACTGGTAGAAAAAAGTAGTTTTCTTTTGTATTTGTAAAAATTAGACTGTAGTTGAATAAGCTAGTATTATTGACCTTTCCTTTTAAATTTGTAAAAGAAATCAAAAACATTTATATAAAAAATTCTTTTCAACCGTGAATATAAAGCCAAGATAAATTAATAATTTACTTCTTTTTGCAAATTTCACAAACTATCTTCGCTTTTTGTATTCTAAATTAGCTTATTCAATTTAGAGCTCTTATTTTTAATATTAGCTCCACAAAAAAAGTTTTATTTTTTGTTTGCCTCACACTCAACAACGCTGCGCAGTGACCTTAAGCTTCAAAAATATTTGCTATAATTATATACTGGAGCATAGCGTGTGGCTGTGCCATCAACAGCGCATCAACTGATGATCTAATTTTTTGTGCTCAATGCGTTTGCGCGCTTGCGAGCATTACGTAAGATTGTATAAGCTATAGCTTACAATTGTAATAATTAAAACAAAAAAAACGTAACACAAAAAACAAAGTTATAAAAAAAAAATAATAAAAAAAAAATTATAAAAAAAAATTAAAAAAAAAATTATTAAAAAAAATATTTAAAAAAAAACGATAAATTAGTTCCGTTTTGTTTTTTGGCTCTTCACGCACTATATTTCCGCTTAATGCGCGCAGTTTTTATGAAGCTTTTTTTCCAAAATCTAAGCTTGGCTGCTTTGCGCCCTTCTACACATGACAGCTAATTTACAACAATTTTCAAAAGCGTGAATTGTCAAAAATATCTAAGCGGTGTTGGAAAAAAAAAAAAATTTAAGATTTATGCTCATGGTTTGAGCTTTTTGTGCACGAACCAAAAACGATCATAATAAATAAATTATTACAATACAAAGAAAAATTATCTGCGCTTCTCCGCGTTGTTAAATTTACTTAGATTTCCTGCTACACTGTGGTTTTATTAGAATTTTAGCGTGTAAGCTTTTTGAGATAAAGCAGTTCGTGGTGAAATACAGAGTCAAAAGTACTTGAACTCATTTTTAGATGTACCATATGTATATATACAAAAGTAAAAGCAGCGCAAGCTGCATTAAAAGCGTTATTTAAAGCCACAATATTTCTTTCTCATTAATATTGCTATGCCCTTTTTCACGCTCATATTTTTTATAAGCCTCCAGTCGGTGCATGACGACATACACTTGTAGGGTCAGTTTTGCTGATCTGTCGCTTATTTTTTCTAATTAATAATCATGCACTATAAATAATTGGTGATTCGTAAATGTTTTTGCGTATGACTTATTAAGCTGCTTTGTATTTCAATGTTTTGCTCGCACTTTACTGCTTATCTGCTTTTAATTTATTTGTTGAAATTTTTTTTTGGAAAGCGTTTGAATGCCACTTTTTAAGCGCGCTTGTGGTTTACTTAATTGGTTTTAAAAGCAATATGATTGCTGTTAGCAGCAATTAGGTCAGCGCTAAATGTTTTAGTAACAAATATTAAAAATATTCTTTGATGGCTCAAGCTGATATAAAGTTTTAAGTCTAGGGCGATGCTTCACTTGTTGCTGCTGGCAAAATCAACGCGGAGATGGAATTGGAAACTGTAGCATTATCAGTTAAATGTGTAAAAATTGAAATTTTGAACAACTATTTGTTTGGTTTTGAATATTAGCTGTTGATTTATGTCAAAATATTTCTTGAATTTACTTGAGAAATTTAAATTTTTTTCGCGTTGTTAATATAGTTTAATAGTGCATTAATATAATAACTTACCCATTTAGCTTAAAAAATAATGTTAAAGATCAAAGCCATACCTGAAATAAAAGAAAGAAAAAAATGCATTACATTTTGTTCATAAATTTGAAATAATGCTTAACTAATAAATTTTTAAATTGTAGAAGTAACGTTAAGCGGCTTCTTTTTGTAAATGAAAAACATGTTTGCTATAAATTTATAAAATTTCGACGGATGTTTGCTCGCAAACGCCTCAAAACGCTCAAATAATACCCTTTATTGACGTCTACCCCGTTGGAAGGAATTTACGATCAATCAAACCGCGAATATCGTAAAAAAAAACATTTTCCTGAAACTTTCTGGTCTTAATGCAATGATAAATAATGAAGGACTTTTTTATTCACCGGATTTGGACCGATGCGACTTTTTTGGTGTTTGCAAAACTCAAGTTACTACTTCGTGGAACCCGTTTCAACTCGATTAAGGCCGTAAACGAAAATTCGAAGAGGGAACTGAAAGCGATCCCGTACCCGGACTTACTAGGCATGTTTCGCTGATTGGAAAAAGAGGTGGCATATGTGTATCGCTTCAGAAGGAGCATATTTTAAAGGCGATAAAACAAATATTGACGAAAATTAAAATTTTTTCGTATTTTTAACAATTTCCGGAAACTGTTTTCTTACTTACTTACTTTCTTGTACTTACACACATAGTTTATGAATAAAAAACTATGAGTTGGAATTTATGTCGTATGACACTTATTAGCAGAAATATATGAACTAGTTGAGTATTTCGGGCCAACAACATGAACGAACGCAATTACGTTAAAACTGCAATGTTTCAAGCTAGAAAGACGCCTAACATTTTATTTGCTTTAATAAGTTATTATTATGTGAAATAAGCTACATTAGCATTTATTCGTAAACTCGAGTTTATGCGCCATTTTGTTGTTGGACACGAAACTCTATGCGTAAACACAGAGTTAACCTGACTTAAATATGCTTGATTCGTGTCTAGTGAAAATTGTAGTATTTGGTTTTTACGAAAATATAAACTTTTTTAGCTAAATTTTTGCACTCGCTGAAAAACATTATGAACTACTGTTGACCGTTTCACAAGTTCATAATGATACCACTAGCAAATGTATACGTTATATAATATATAAAGCGAAAGTGAAGAAATAGCATGAAGTAGCGCTAACAGCAAAATATCAGCTTTTTAAAAAGCAGTTGTAGAAACTTTAAATTCTTATACACGAACACAAAACTCATGTTTATAGCGCTAGCGCCATACATAGACTGTTACACAAGTTATTTTTTATGAATTCAAAGATGAGTTTGATGTAGAACTCACGAGTTTAAGTCTTGACTTTGGTAATATTTGGTATTTGTGTCTAATAGTTAGTGAAGAAGGCTTAACCCAGCGCTTTTTGAGTATTTACATGAAAACCGAAGTGATGAAAGTAATAACATATTGTTTGAGTATTGAATGTTTAAGTCAAAACTGTGAATTTTCAAACATTTTAGAGTAACAAAGTCGTTCAAAGCGTATGTCAGATATTCAAATTTATATTTATAGGCAATAAGAAGACACCATTTTTATACAAATCGTGATTTTTTAAACAGCTAATAAAACTTTAAAGCTAATTACTAGTCAAAATACTACAATATATATCATATAATGTATGCAGTAAACCACAAAATTCGTTTTTGATCAACAAATCACGTTTTCCAAACTAAATTCATGTCACAAACCATTTTAACCAGAAAACAAAATTGAAGCACACACTTGGGGCACATTAGTCAGAAAGTTTTTATGACAATAAACATTTACTTATTGTTGAACAAAATATTAGGCAATTAATTAACGAAAGTGTAATGCAGTAAGTGGACAAAAGTCAGTCAAAGAGCGCTACATTTGGCAAGCGCAGGAGAAAGCGAGCGCCTAGACGTATTGACGGCGCGCCAATGAGGTGACGCTGTCAGTCTTTGCCACTAATAAAAATTATATTAACTTGAATTTCACAACATGTGGCGACATGAGCACCGCCGCCAACACGCCACTCCAGCGGTAATGAGTGCGTCTCTAGTCTCTAGGGTCGTCTGCTCGCCTAGTTAATTGTGTTGACATAAAAAATCTCTTAAATATAAAGTGTAGCAAGCGGCAAGTGTTTATAAACGATTTTAATTAACATTTTTAGCTGCGTTCTTTAGCAAGTCAGCGCTTTAGAGGTGTGGCGAGAAAGAGCGGCGCGCCGTAAATGCGTGTGATGAAAGATGCTGTGAAAAAACAGCGTTGTTTTTTTTTGTGTTATGGCACACGCGTGTGGGTTGCATGGACATTTTTAACAAGCATATAAAATTCAAATTAATATAATACAAACATTTTCATTTATTGCTGCGCGGCACGTATACCGCTTAACAACTTTATTGGCGACAAGCGTGTAGTCTCGCATTACCGTTATTCTTTTTTATATATATTAATTAAATTTTTATTTTACTTTTTGATTTGATTTTTTTTTCGATTGTGTTTGTTTTGGTGTTTTTTATTTAATTTTATTGAGAATCCACATTTGCATTTGATTGCCTTGCCGCGCAATAACGCTGTTTTCACACAATATTAAAGGTGAAGACACAGAAATACTATGTTTCCACATATATATGTGTATATGTGTGTATATTTGTATTAATTTCCTAATTCGAGCTTTTCCAGCATAATTTTAAAAGTGTAGAAAAAGCAGCAATGCTGCGTAATAACGTGCCTCATGCTTGCCTAATTTGACAATATCATATAACAGTACGTCGCGACCTGTGTCTATCCGTCTATCTGTGCAACCTACGCGTGCGCCGCTTCATTTTCTTTTATTTCGAAATTGACACCGCTCGCGGCTATGCTGCGTTTATATGTATGTGTGTGTGTAAAGCTTTGAATTTGAATGAATTTGTTGAAATCGAGTAGCCTATGTGTTTGTTTCAGCTGGAGCAACGCCCTGCCTACACGTTGTGGCACAGAAACGTGTCGCTAAATGCGCTTGATTGGTTAGCACGACTTTTTAAATGTTCTAAAATTATAGTAAATGCCACCTGCTGCCATGGTTATGCATATATTAAGGTATTTTATTTCAATCTTAATGCGCTTCATTTAGTAAATGATTTAATTTTGTGTAAGGCAGACGAAATTTTTGTTGTCTTTTCTACAATTTATTTAATTATTTTTAATTTTTATATAATACACTATTTAGTTATTAAATTTTTGAAAATATTTCTTTTAGGTTGAAGATTAGAACTCTCTAGCAATAGCTGTGAAAGTTGCCACAGCTTCAAAATATGCATGTAACTTTTTTTTATAAACTTCCCACATAAATATAAATGGTCCTATAACCAAGCAGAGTGTGATTGATATTTGAAAACAACTCACGAATTAACCTAATTTAAAGGTGAGCAGCATTTGGCAGAGGTTGCACAAGTGGCACTCTCCTAAAATTAACGGTGAGTTCATTTCTGTTATTTAGTTCATTTTTTGTGACTAGCTTTCAGTTTACTTGAAAGAAGTTTTTATTATTTTTTTCCATTTTTTGATATAAAAATGTCGCTTCCTGCAGGCCACACGCTGCAACGCTTTGCCGCGATAAGCGCACACTTTGTTGTCGGTGCAAGACTTTTCTGAAACTACATATTTTTACAGCTGTTTCGTTTATCGCACGAAATATTTCTTCAAAAGTGTACAACAAAACTTATGACTTGCCACTGCTGTTGTTGTGTTTTGTTTTGTGTGGCCAAGCGTCAGCTTTTTCTTCATATCGCGCAGCACAAGGCAACAAATAAACACAAGTGGCATGTTATCGGTAACTTTTGTTTTAAAATAAATGAAGTAAGCGAGGAACAAAAATAAAAAAATAAAAAAAATGCATCAACAACAGCCATAAGTTTGCAGCTTTTGTGTGTTGTGTGCGGCACAGTAGTTGTTGTGCTGGCAGCAAGTTGCTTCCGGTGGCGTCTGATAAACGCGCAATGTAATTTGTTGCAATTTCTCAAGCGCACCCGCATAAGTGCATACATATGTTACTTATGCTGCCACAAGAGCATATATGTACCATATACATCTATATAAATACTGGTACATATTTGTATTTATCGGCACTTGTGCTCGTGGAAAATATTCTACTGCAAAACAAATTGTAGTCGCAAAGCTCAACACTTCTGCACTTTGAGCAATAAAGGGAAGGTAAGGAAACTACACAGGTCTTACAAGGTAAAGCTGAAATTTGTGAGGGTGTAGGTTTGTGATGGTTCAAACACCAAAACTATAATATAAAGAAATCGTAAAAATATTGTAGTGCTTTAATTTTGGTGTATGGTGCGTTGGAATTAATGGTTCGAAGGAGAAGCAGAAGGCTCTCTTCGGAAAGCGCATATACATATACAGTATCATATATTCTTGATCCAAAAATTTTTTAGAAGCGATCTTTAAATTTTGAATTTCAACGTTCATCAAATTAACGAACGCTCATTCAAAAAATCGAGTTTTTTATAGTTTGGTGTTCAACATTAAACACTACTCCCAAACCCAGAGTTTACTATACAAAATATGTTCGTTTAACATGCCTCGAATCTACTTTTAGCTGCGCAAAACAATAAACTTTGTGTCGAAACGTGACTTCTTCATAGATAGAAATCATTTGGTGAAATTTCGAAATTTTCGTCTTCTGTATGGTGATCGTAATTGAGTGTATATTAACGTAGGAAATTTGCTAATTGATTGCATTAAAGACTAACTGAAACGCTTGTTGCGAGTTTGCTATAATCAGTATGTATACAGAGAACTGCAAGCTGATATTAAAGGCCACTATATATATTATATATTAAATTTGTTAAAACATATGTGTCTTTAATATTCGCCAGTAAAGTAATATGCCTTGCATACATAATTAAAATTTTCTAACTAATTTTTATACTTACTTGACTTAAAATTTTTAATGAATCAGTCCACTACAATAAAATAAATAATTGCAAACTGCCGCCATTTTATTGCTCGCAATTCTTTCCTCATTATTTTCGCATTAATTTTCTATTATGTGCTAAATTAGTGTGTTATTATTATTATTATTATTTTTTGGTTCTCTCATGTTCATTAGGCATTTTTGTGTTTATATTTTAAGTACTTTTACTTTGGGCAGACTTACTCCAATCTCTGTTTCTTCAGTTCACTCGTATAGTTGACTTCATTTTGTCTTATTAAGCTCAATTATTATTTATTGCTTTATTATTTGTTTAACTTTTTGTTGTAGATTACGCAGCAATACACTCAGAAATGTTATTGATTTTGCGCCAAGCCGCCCATTTAATAAGGCAATATTACATTTTCATGCAACTTTTTGTTATTTTTTCATTATATCTACTTTTTGTATTGTCTTGCATTTTATTGGCTTGTTATTTCGCAGACAAATTCATTCATTGAAATTTGCTTGTGTGTGCATGGAGACGAAAACTTAACTCGCGCATATTGTAGAACTCATCGAAGAAACGCTTGGCCCAGCTAAAATGCTCAACAAGACAACATAAGGTGGACGCAGAATGTCTGTGAAGTAGGCAAGCAGTGTTCTGAGCCAATTAATTACGCATTTCTTAGTAAAGCAATTTAGTAGGCCTGTGTAATTCATTAGTTAGTCTTCTGCTTCGTTGATTGAATATAAGTATAATTTTTGTATCGTTGCGGGTAAATGACAAGGAGAATACTTATAAATTGGTGGTATTACATTTGCGTATTCGAGCAGCAATGGCTTTTTAGTGATTTTTTGTAATTTTTGATTTGTATTGAAATTTATTATTCAAATATTTTTTTAATAAAAATGATTTTTTGTAAGTTTCGAATTCAATATTTTTTCGTTCGAAAATTTATATTTTGTAATTTTTAAATTGTTTCGAAATTATTTTTTCATATATTTTTTCGTTCGAAAATTGATATTGTGTAATTTTTGAATTTGTTCGAGATTACTTTTTCAAATATTTTTCGTTCGAAAATTGATATTTTGTGTTTTTTGAATTGATTTGAAATTAATTTTTCAGATATGGTTTTCGTTCGAAATTTATATTTTTGTGTTTATTCGAGATTACTTTTTCAAATATCTTTCGTTCGAAAATTGATATTTTGTGTTTTTTGAATTGATTTAAAAATAATTTTTCAGATATGGTTTTCGTTCGAAATTTATATTTTTGTGTTTATTCGAGATTACTTTTTCAAATATCTTTCGTTCGAAAATTGATTTTTTGTGTTTTTTGAATTGATTTGAAATTAATTTCTCAGATATGGTTTTCGTTCGAAATTTATATTTTTGTGTTTATTCGAGATTACTTTTTCAAATATTTTTCGTTCGAAAATTGATTTTTTGCGTTTTTTGAATTGATTTGAAATGTTTTTTCTTCGAGTTTCGAAATTAATTTTTCTAATATGTTTTTCGTTCGAGTTTTTATAATTTTTAAATTTATTCGAAATTAGTTTTTCAAATACATTTTCGTACGAAAATTCTTTTTTTTTGTTGTAATTATTAATTTATTCGAAAACGATTTTTCAAATACACAGTTTTTCGTGCCAAATTTTATTTTTTGTAATTTTTAAACTGTTCAAATATTAGGTTTTCAAATATTTTTTTTCGATTGCTAATTATTTTTTTCTTATTTTCAAAGTGAATCAAAATAAATTTTTCAAATACTTTTTACTTAGACATTTGCTGAAAACTTCACTCTGATCTATATTTAATGAGAAAGCAGAGCAACTTTATAATCGTTCTTTAAGTGCATACATGTATATATGTAAGTTGCTGTAAATGCATCCATGCTTCTTCTGCAATAATGTGTACTATACATAGTTTTCTGGTCATATATATTCTAAAATGTATCACAAATAATCGTCTTCATTGTATTGTGGCACTCTTTAACAGCTGGCCGAACAGCATCACTCAAGCAATGACCTCAGCAACAACAATAACAGTGTATCAGCATACTATCAAAATCAGCAGTACATAACATATAACAGTACATATGCAATATTTATGCCAACAAACAACAGAAATGACAAAATCAAGAGTCTTCTCTCGAGAGCAGGCATAGTAAGTGAATATGCAACGACTTGGGCTTGTTTGCTAAGAGCATTTCGATGTATGTATGTATGTGTGCAGAAGAAGACACTAGAGCAGTAAGTAACCAAGAAAACTGGGTAACTGGCCAATTTGCTGCTTCAACCCGTTCGCTATGCACCTATTAGAGGGCGACAGTTGGTGCAATAAAAGTGCCGTTACATGCATGATCAATGTATGTGTGGAGACGTAAAAGTGGGGGTCTTTCAACAATGCAAAAAATAGTATGTAAAACAATAGAATATAAGTAAGGAACACTGCACTTAGTGGCCTAGTCTCAGGCATGCATGAAGAGACAGCCAAGAGCTTTGAACTTTATTGTTTTATTGCGGGCATTGTTTATGTAGAATTTGAATGTGATATGTATGTATAAGTAGAATAATAAAAAATGGAAGGAAGTACATGACAATAAGTTCTGAATGTGGAGAAAGCAATAAAAAGTAGAAGTCACATAAAACCGTTTCGCGTAAGCACCTAGCAGTAGAAAGTCAGGACGAAACAAAGTAGCTTATAAAACTTTGCAGCAAAGAGAAAAAATTTAAATTCAAATTGCAAGCAATAAAAGTAAAGTAAAAGTATTATTTTTTGTATTTTTAAAATTTTTTAAACGTGCTGCCACTGAAACAGCCTACGTGGCAGGTAGCCATCAAACACTTGACGCCAGCGCCATTGTTTGCTTGCAACATTAATAAGTAGCTTGGCGTTTGTCGAATTTAAGCTGCAGCTTGTGGCATAAATAATAGCAACAGGGAGCACAAACGCTGCACATGCCAAGAAATTAGCTAAAATTCAAATAAATTTAACGGCTGAAGAATTTAAAGTTATCTTCAAGTGTACAAAAAATAAGAGAAACATAGCTGTTTAAATACTTTATGTGCGCTTTATGCCCGTTGCAAGTGGCAATCGTGCCTGTAGGCGCCGAAAAGTGGCCTCCCCCACAGCTTGTGGCACAGTGGGCACAGCGCAGCAGCCGAAATATTTTATGGCAGCGCGCCTCAATTCACGCTGCCTTTAAGTAAATACATATAAACATATTGTTTATTTATTTATTAAGCATTTAGCTTGACAACGCTGGCATGTGGTATTTATAGTGTGCGCTCGTGTTGTGGCAAGTAGCAGAGTTTTGATTTTTATGCTGGTTTTTATGTTTCTTGGTTATTTTATGCGGTGGAAAGTGTAATACTTTCCAATGTTTTTCGGGCAAGTGATGCTTTCTGTTTCTCTAATTTTTTTTCAGTTGGAACTTGTTTGTGCGCTCCGGTTTAGAAAAGTGCCAATAGCTTTGACTTATAAGCTTTTTTCAATGATTATTATTTACTTGTCTTCGATTCAGCTTAGTTTTCTTTGTATTATTTGATTTTTACTAAACATGTTCGAGCTTGATAATACAAATTGTGCTGTCTTTGCTGCTTAGCTTCAAAGTCTATTCTAAATTTTATAACCTAGAAACTATAAAATCGCTATCAATCTTCCTCTCTACGTTATTGCATATCTTCTTCTGAACTTTCAAAACACTTTTCAATTTTATAAATGCACTTATAATATTATTTTCTTGCAAGACAGCTCACCAGCTTTATGACTTATATATTTCATTAGCAAACTACATGAGTTTTAAATTAGGCAGCACTATATAGATATATATATACAGTACCAGCACATGTACGCTGTACAATGTCAAAGTGACAGTTGTAGTAAAACGTCAACGGCAGTCTCAGACAGGCAGACAGATGACAGCCATTTGATGTAACTAAAATGTCATTCATCATTTTTTCCTTTGTTCATTAGGCGCTGTGAGAACGGGGTTGCATACAATATTATTTTTCCGACTTTGTCTTCCACTTACATGTGCCACATGTGAAAATGCCCTTTGTTTACATACAGACACATATATTTTATGCACTAAATGCCATTTGGTTTGACTGCTTTGTCGAAAAATTTTGTAAATAGCAGATTATCATTTTTTCCGAGCACGTCTGGGCGCTTTCATGGCGGAAGTGTCACTAACAAAATGATGAACTACTGTTTTTGAGGTGTGTAACATGCATTTTCCTAGACATATGCATATGTATACATTTTCGTAAGCAATTTTTTCTAAATTTTCACTGCTGCTTTAAATTGCCGAAAAAATTCTTTGTGCAGCCCATAAACGCACATAACCCTACTTTATGCATTTGCAAACCCTTGCAAGTAACCGCAACTGCGCTTTCCAGACTACTTCCAAGCCACTCCATCATTATTATTACTTTTGTAATACAAAAATTATATTTTTTTTCGGTGTCTAAATTGTCTACTTTTCATGCGCATTGCCGTCACAGCGTTGATTAATTGATTGATGACCCTAAACACTCATCGGCTGTTCGCCTTAACCCTTAAAACTTTTTTTCCTAAAAATTACAAACTTCTATACTTCGGTCTCTATATTTGTATTGATTCTCGCTGCTCGTTACTTGCTTTTGTTCTAACAAACTGTCATTTTCGCTCATTTTATTTTTCGCCGCGCGATTTCAATTTGATTAACACCAATAACCAGTATATTTCGTAATGAAATATTCATGAGGGTGGCAAGCAAAGCTGCCTTGCCGGCGGCGCTGGCACTGTCGACGACATAATGTCTCACTTTGCCAGGCAACACATACACAGTCCTATGTATACCTATATATATGTGTGTGTAAAAATTGCTGAAAGGGGGCAACAAGCGCGAATTGCCCGCAGGCGCCTCATTTGTTAGCACACAAAAGTTTATTTATATTATA
This sequence comes from Bactrocera oleae, assembly GCF_042242935.1. NCBI lineage: Eukaryota > Metazoa > Arthropoda > Insecta > Diptera > Tephritidae > Bactrocera > Bactrocera oleae. Next base: position 10,925,067 of record NC_091540.1, on the reverse strand, counting down.
TTCATATATAAATATATATAGTACATATAATATATCTATATGGACTCATTTACATCGCCATTGTGTGGTTTAGCTGTCTACCTGCCATTAATATTTTGAAGGGCACACTTTCACTTGCTGGCACAATTTTTTCATTGCAATAATTAAAAGTGACTTTAATATGTTTCCATGTGTGTGTGTGTGTGTGTGTGTGTAGCTGGTTTGATTACATCAAAAACAATAGTAATAAAATCGCAAGCAACAAGCCTCATTCATTACGCTGACAGTCGAACAGTTAGCCGGCTCCTGCTAACACATATAACACTATTGTGCGCAATTTTAGTTTAACACACACATATATATGGTCACACACATGTATTTGTAGTGCCAGCTGTTTTGTGGACTGGATCGCTGACGTTGACGTTCCTGTGTAGCATTGTTGACAGTTATTTTTTGTTGTAGTTGATGTATTAGTGATGTGCGCGCTAACATTAATAATTACTCATCACCGTACTTACACACATACAATGCAGACACACATTTATACACATTTGTAATAAAATGTCATGGATTATGAAAGAATTTGGAAAAACGGCGCGTTTCTGCCGATTTCTGTCAAAGTCGTTGAAAATTAATCAGCGGCAGCGCTTTATTGTCGTAATGTATTGCCTATTATGGGCTGTTATACTGAGTTTTATGCTGTCAATTTTGATTATTTTGTTAAGTAGCCGAAATGAAGGCAACAGCTTCGCTCCGGTGTTTGAGCGTTGCGGTGGCACAAGTTATGCGAGTGCCTTTAGAATAATTAGAAGTGGTAGATATGTATGTGTGTTTGTGTAAAAGCGTGTATTGTCAAAGTAGCAGACTTGAAGTCATGAATAATTGAAATAAAATTGCTGTGACAAGGTTAATGCGCGCCGGCTGAGTAATGATAGCAGATTAAGGCTGAGCTGTTGAGTAAATTGGATAGTTTTTATTGAATTTTCTTAAGCAATAAGAAGAAGTAATTGAAAACAGTAATATTTCTTAGCGACAAATTGGAGGCTTTGCAAAGAAATATTTTTAAAACCTCTACAGTAGTTAAAATATAAAAAACAACGCTTTAATAACTTTGTAATGTTATTTTAATATTTTTGAAAAATATTTAGAAATAAGTTTTGCAATAAAAAGTAAAATATTATATAATTTTCGATTTTGGCATATATTTGGTTAATAAATATATCAATATATGAAATAATATTACAAAATTTAAAATTAAAATTTTTGTAAAAGAAAAATTCATATTTTAAATTTTAAATTAGGTTTTGATTAAAAAACGATAAAAAAAATTGTAAAAAAAATTTTGAAAAAGCTTTAGATTTTTTCCAAGCAAAAAAAAAAAATATTAAATCTAATACAATTTTAGTGTCACTGTAGTGAATATATTAATTCGTAAAAAAAAACTGTATAAAATATTTTGTGAGGGAATAAAATAATATAAAAAATCATATTATTTTTATAGCATGAAAAAGTCTACTAAAACAAGAAAAAATGGTAACAAATAAAAGAGTTACCATACATGAATTTGCGTTTGAGTGATCATTTTGTATGACAGCTGTATGCTATAGTAGTCCGATCTGAACAATTTTTTTTTAACATTATACCAATGGTCTGCGAAATAATTAATACCAAATTTGGTGAAGATTTTGATCATTCAGTTTGTATGACAGCTTTATGCTATAGTGATTTCATATCGTCGGTTTTGACATATGAACATATTTTTGGAAAGAAAAAGACATGTGCAGAATTTTAGAGCGCTGTCTTAAAACCTGAGGGTCTAGAGGGACAGATGAACATGGCTTAATCAACTCAGTTCGTCACGCTGCTCATTTATATTATATAAATACGAGTATACCTATATACGAGTATATGGGTCATTCCATCCAAAATATGCATAGAAAAATGTTTTTCGTGCAAAACAATTTTTTTGTGTTACAAGTGTTCTTTGAGATAAAATATTTTACAAGTATTTTTTTATTTCAACACAATTTGAAAAATTTTGGAGTTAAGAATTAACAAAATTTCAACAAGTATTATATACTTAAACATTTGTGTATATACTTTAAAGGGTCTTCAACTTTTCTTTCAGGTGCTACACATTTCATAACAATCATAATATACCCTGTTCAAGGTATAAGAACGAAACGCTTATAACCAGAAAGTATTGAAAATTATGGCATCATTAAGTGTTGAGTTTTATTAGCCGATCTGACAAGAGATATAAGCACCATATCAACTTTAACATCTCTGAGTCAAATCAATTTCTTATACTTTATTGTATTATTTGCTGTTATTTTATTTACTCACACCCACAGACAAACACAAATAAATAAATATATGCACACAAAGTTTGGAAATTTCATATTTTCTCTTAAATAATAATTGCCGACCGAAATCTATAATTAAGCTGAACTCTCGAAAATGCGCATTTAAAATTAGACACATACCAAACAAACGTATTCAATGAAAGCGGACACATACATACACGCATACAAACCGATGATGAGCCTCTAAGTGAGTGCTATTAATTAATTTATAGCACGAATATGCCTATTTAATATACAGTGGATAAATAAAATATGAAACTAAGTAATCATAAGCCTGAGCGTGCATATATTCACTAGTATTTTCTTTGTTTAGCAGCTGAAATTAATGAAGACCTTACCAAATGGAAGTGACAAAAAATTAATATATCAAATTACGTGGCAAGCCTTGAAAGCTGAAGCAGAGCTAGAAATTTCCAAGTGCAAATGTGAGAATAAATTATGAAAAAATTCTAAAAAAAAATTGTGAAAGATTGAAAAACGCATTAAGCAGAAAGAAAGCATGGAAAATGCGAAGGCAAATGAGTGGTTAGTGAAATGCGGCGCTGCAAGTGGCTACCTAAGGAAGGTGCCTATATGAGTATATGTACATATAATATTTATAAGTATATATATACATATATATGTGTGCTTGCGTCTACATTACAGCCAGTGTGCGTGATTAATTTTTTGAAATTTATATTTCGTTCCGCTTTTCCAAATAATCATACTCGTACATTACTGCCACGGTCTTTTGGGATGCGCTTGTTTGGCTTTCTTAATTTTTCTTGCAGCCAAGCATTCAAATTCCTCTAGCTGGTAATTTGATATTTTCATGTTGTAGTATTATGTATATCTATGCATTTATGTATGTATGTACGTATGTATATGCGCGGCAGCGCGAGAGTGTGTTTCATACATTTTTTTTGCGTTGCGTGTAACTTTGAAAAATATAATAAAATTAATAATATTTAAGAATTCTTTGCTTTGATTTTTTTATGGAAAGGAATATTGTAACTGATGCGAAATTTTTTAATTAATAAATGGATACAAATATTTTAAAAAATATATGGAAATAATATATATATTTTTTCTTATTTTATTTTATATACTTTTTTATTAAAACATAGCTACGCTTTATTTTTTATTACTAAATAAATCTATATATTTTATGAAAATATATAAAATTTGTTATTTAATATTTAAAAAAAAATTATTTTTTAATTTATGTGAATTTTTTATAAATTTTTTTCTAATAAAATAATGAAAATAAATGTTATAAAGAAATATAGAAAAATTGTGCTAATCATTTCACTGATTTTATATTACTAACTTAAAATGAATTTATTAAAATATATTAACTTTTAAGAATTTGTTATTCAATAAATATTCTATAGAAACATATAAAGTTTTTAATTTTTTGGTTATTATTTTATTTATTTATTTTTTTTTTTTTAAATAAAATTTGTACGTCTATACTTAAAATAAATAAAAATATTCTATAAAATATATAGAAAAATTATATTTATATTATTTTATATTTATTTTTTCTAATATTAATTAATTTTTTATTTTATTAAGTTTATCAACGATTAATATTTTTTACTAAATAAATCTATATATTTTATGAAATTGATATTAATTATTTTAATTTAGGTGAGTTTTTTCTAATTTTTTTCTAATAAAGTAATCAAAATATTTTATAAAGCAATATTCAAAAATTCTTATAATCATTTTACTGATTTTATTTTATTGACCTATATAACCTATATAATAACATCAACCTTTGAAAAATTTTCACTAAATAAGTATTAATAGGTATTCTTTAGAAACATTAAAAAAATTTTTAATTTAATATTCTAGAAAAGTAAAGCAAAATCATACTGTTTGTTTTGCTGATTTTATTTAACTCATTAATGTAATTTTTTATTGAAATATAGCGACTTAAGAGATTGTTTTACTAAATAATGATATATAATTAAAATATATAACAATATTAAAAATTTATAGGAAATTACTTTATTTTTCAAATATTTTGTTAATTTCTTAAAAATAAATTTTATAACTTTTGTGTAAATTGTACGCATTTTTTTCAATAATTGAATGAAAATATGCTATAAAATATATAAAAATTATAATACTTAATTTAGCCGACTTTATTTAATTAATTTTTATAAATCTAGATAATGTTTTATTTAATAAATATAAATACAACGTAAAAATTTATAATAATTATTATTTTATTTTTGAGCTATTATTTTTTATATATAGTCACAGAGGTGCAATATTTTTTTAAACAAAAACTTAAATATTCCTTAAAATATAGATAAGTTATAATTTAGATAATAATAATTAGAAAATAATATTATATTTAATTGTTTAATTTTACCGAATTTTAATTTTTTTATTTATTTTATTTTTTGAAATTTTCCATATTAATGTTTAGTTTGTACTTATTTGCATTACTTAAATAAAATTTGCACCTTTAATTTCATATAGCCTTATAAGCGCTCACTCATTTCCTCAATCTCTCAAAAAATTGCCATTAAAACTATTTATAAGTACACTTAATTTTGACTACAAAATTACAGGTCGTATAATTTATAAATTTTCAGCTGTCAATAACTCAGCAATATGCACACATACTAACAAACCAATACTAGCAATATAATAAATACATATAATAGCTTTTCAATTTAACGCCACAGAGCTGCGCCTCCGCGACTTGATAGCACAAAGCGCCAAATGAAAAAATAAATAAATAAATTGCACGAAAATAAGCATATTAGACACACCAACACACTTACATATGTACATAAATAAAGCATATAAAGCAGAGCCGCGAAAAACAAATAAATTTTGTTAATAGCAAACCCTTTAGAGAAGCCATCAGTGTCAATTTAAAGCGGCACTTAGATGCATATATTAGCAATTTTTAATATTTAAAGCAAATTAAGTAAATAAAATACACAAAAAAAAAAATGCATTTGCATAAATACATATGTATGATTGTTTGTTGGCATGAATGTATGTATTTGGGTGTGTGCTTTGCTACGTTAAAAATATCCCACGCAAAAATGTAAATAAAACCGACGAACTAAACCGCAAAGGTAAAATAGTAATAAAAAATGCTAAAAATATCTTTAAAAAATTTTAAAATAACACAAAGAAAATGAAGCTTAATAAAATACAATAATAAAACGTTGTAGCGGAAAAAATAATTATGAAGGCTTAGTAGTTTTTTTTTTAGTTTTAGTAAAAGCTAAATAATGACAGTTAAGTGATATTAATGAGCGTGTGAAACTAAATATAAATAGTGTTGACAAGAATGCAGAATTAGTGAAATAAGTAAAAAAATGGAAAGAAAAAACTTAAAAAAATATTTAAAAAAATAAATAAATAAAAACGAATAAAACGAAAAATAAAAAAAATAAATTTGAAAATTAGCTGCATCAAATATCAAATTTGCATGCATAACTAAATTTATTGATGTCACAGCTAGTCTAGCGGAAGCAGCGAGCTTTATTTAATTTTCAATTATTTTTTAAGTGCATGAAAACAATATAACAAACTTACAAAATTTTAAAAAAAGTAAAAAAAACAATGAAAAAAATTTAATTAAATTCAAAAAAAAATTCATATATTTTGCTATATTTGGCATACACTACACGTTCATATACCTAAATCGCTAAGGGATATTTTTTTTTTACGAAAGTATGCTATAAAACCACAAAAAAACTTTGAATAATACAAATCCGAAAGGCGTTGATTGAAAGCAAAGCTAAGCTTATTGACCTAAAGCTAGCAAAAAATGGTTAATGAGCGAGTAATTAGAGGCAAGAATGTAAAAAAGTAAGAATATATAGAAATACAGAAACAATTTAATCCAAAACTTTAAGCTACCAAGATGAACCATTGAAAAATGGAGCAAAGTAGACACGTCTTAAATAGACAAAAAACACGCATTTATTTAATTAGATACATTTACATATGTACACAAGCGTGTTCATTAACTTCTTACACGCACATACTTATATGTATGTTAATATGTAAATTTGTGAATGTATGCTATCGCCAGCAAGCAGCAAAGTGTAAACGCCCAGGCCTATGCTGAGATTGCCAAGCAACGAACTCGCGGCAAATGAACTGCGCGTATGTGCAACAGCGCGTAGTAAGCTGGCAGCAACCACTAGAACTGTATAGTACAAAATCTTAAATGCATATGTACATAACTAGATACTTAAGTATGAGTATATGTATGTATATGCGATATGGGCTTGCCCGGCAGCACACTGGAACTAATGAAGGGCGTTAATCAACTGTCAAATTTTCAGCATTTAATACAAAATTTATGAGCTATGTAAAGCAGACTTAAAAATAAAAACAACTACAAGTGAATGACTACTGAGCAAGCATAAGAAAAAGCAACCAAAAGTACAAGAAAGACAAAAATTTAACTGAGTTGTGTTTTGTCTTATGAGTGTAGCGCAAAAGTAGCAAAATAGGAGTAAAAAAATAACAAAATATTTAATGTACATATGTATGTATAAATTACATATACGCATGTAAATAAGTTTGAAATAATTTGCGCGGCATTTGGCGTATAGCTTATAAGTTTATTTGAATTTTTGGCTACTTTGCCATTAAGCTGGAATTGAAATATTGCTGCCTTTGTGCTTGTTTGTGGAAGAAGTTCGGTTGTCGAAGTTGTTCGATATCGGAAATTTAGTGGCGGCCAACAAATATGCATTAAGCGGATGCTAATTTTAAGGCGAAGGTTGCGGTGTGGCGTAGGTTATATTAAAGTGGAGTAAATAAAGCCACAAAAATAGTTTTAAAAATAAAATATATAAAAGGAGATAAATAGAACATAAAAAAATATAAAGTAAAAAAAAAAAAACAAGAAAAACGTTAACTACGATTGCAACGAAGCTATAATACCCTGCACAAATACATAAAATGCCTTAAAATAACTTTATTTTGATCGGTCAATTTGTATGGCAGCTATATGCTATAGTGATCAGATCTGAAAAATTTCTTCGTAGATTCCACTATTGCCTTAGGCAATTACTCATGCCGAATTCCGTGAAGATATCTTTTGAAGTAAAAAAGTTTTCCATACAAGCACTTGCATCCGATCGTTCAGTTTGTATAGCAGTTATATGCTAAAGTGGTCCGATATTGGCCGTTCCGACAAATGAGCTGCTTCGTGGGGATGAAAAGACGTGGCCAAAATTTCAGATCGATATATCGAAAACTGAGGGATTAGTTCGCGTTTATACAGACAGCCAGACGAACATGGGTAAATCTACTCAGCTCGTCATGCTGATCATTTACATAATAATAAATAAATTACATTTTATAGGGTCTTCGACGTTTCCTTCTGGGTTTTTCAAACTTCGTGAAGTTTAATATAACCTGTTCAGGGTATAAAAATGCAAAACAAAGCTGTTGTCGCAGCGGGGCATAACTGTGTGACTCTGTTGCTATAAGTACCGCAATTTAATTAATTTATAACAAAAATAGTAAAGACATTTAATGATAGCTTGGTGCATTTGACGAAGTAAATGTGCGAATTTCGGCAACTTAACCATGGCTTTTAAATTTGTATTATTTTTTTTTTTTAAGCTACTACACGCCTTTGCTTTCTAAAAGCGCAGATAATGTAGTTCAATGCCATTTTATTGCTGTTTCTTTACCAAAAGCGAAGACCAACCCAGCGTTAATGACTGCATGCGCGCTAAAAGTATATTTATATATATATATGTAATCGATCCAATTAAACATTCACCAAGTCCAAGTTCACAGAGTTCAAACTAATTTCATAATCCCGGTTTAGTTTTTTCTACTAACACAAGAATTAGAAAGTGCGCTACCTCAAACTATTTCGCAAGTGAAATATTTTATTTTTATTCTATGAAAATCTAACTTGGATCATTGACCTATAATTAGCGCTTTTAGCATAAAAGTACCAGACCTTAGTGAAAGGTGCACAGCAGTTCCAGCTGTGTTATATTGATCAAAATTCTCTATGTTCGTGAAAAACCAGAGCAGGTGAAGGGATAACCGTAAAATAATTAGGTTTTGTAGAAAAAATTAGAAGGAAAGATTTAAACATAGGAGAAAAACGACTAAAAAGAGCATTATTTGATAAACTTATTATATCACAATTTTTTAAAGTATTTTTTTACATAATCGTAGCCTAGTATATTACGCTCAAGTTAAAAAAAAAATGCATGAAACCACTTTGAACCTCAAAAGGCGCTCCGAAAACCCAGTTTAAAATGCGCTATTTCAGTGACAACTCAAAGTAAGATGTGAAAAACACAATAGCTATTGCTGCTGCTTGCTTTTTATTACTTGTGCGCTCTATTATTCGCCAAATGCCCCCGATGAGTTAACCCTCAAAGTGCGCGCATGGTTGCGGTGGCAACGAAACTGCCAACGGCAATGGCAACAGCAGCGCGCCAAATGCGTCAGCAACACCGAAAGTGCTTGACCCAACAACAATAAAACGCTCAACAGCAAGACGTAGCGCCAGCAAATGGGCAACGGCGCTGCGCTGTTGCGAACAATGTATGCAACACGGGCGAGGCGCACTGTAAGTGGCGCAGGCGCTTTTGATGCAACAGCGCGCGCATTAATATTTCAATGAAAGCCATCAGCGGCAGCTAGTTGCCAACAGCAAGACAAAAGTTATGCAAGCAACAACAAGAGCAAAGTGCAGCGTTTTTCTTTGTGTGTACGCGCGTGTGTTGCAGCAGCCAACTGCTGTGTTGTCGCAGGTTGCACTCCAGTAAGTATAAACAAACTGTGGCAGAAGAAAGCTACGAGGTGACCAGAATAAGTGCAGAACTCAATGCAAGGAAGAAAATTTAAATAATAACAAAAAATAATAAAAACCACAACAACTGCGCTAAAAATGCAAAGAATGAATGCACGAAGTGTGGCGATGTATGGGTGCGCGAGCGGAGCGGCAGCGGCTGGTAGCAATTGTTTGGCGCTTCGCTCAGCGCACTTTTACACTATTTGCTGCACATTTTCTTTATTGCGTTCGCGTTGCGCTGTTAGCCACACTGATAGCGCGACTCACTGCTATTGTCGACGCTTTCGCCAACACTTAGTGGCATACATAATTTTAGTTGTCGCAGCTTGTTTTTGCTTTCGTTTAATCGCGCGCCATATTTATTGTTGCTTTTTGGCTTGCGTTTGGCCATGTTGGCCACTGCGCCGGATGTTTATATTTTTATTGGCCACTAGTGCTACTCGACAGCCAACCATGTAGCGCCGCGTTTCCGCCAGTATGTCACTCAGTCGACCAGTCAGTAAGTCCGCTAAGTGTTTCCACACACAAAAAGCAACTGCTGGCATTTCTCCGTCAACTTCTTGGGCGATTGACCGCTGGCAACTTATTTATGCACTCTAACTGTTTATATATTATATATATCTATATGTATATTCCAGGCTAAAAGTTTGATTGCAAAATTGCGCTGCTTTTGCACTACTTTTTCTACTATTCAACCTTACTTTTGCCTTATTTGCATTTTTGCTTGCATTCTGCAGGGCGGCGTGTTCTTATTTTAACGCAGTAAACATCAGCATAGTGTATGGCCGCTCCTTTCGCCCTCTCTGCCTAGTGGAGTTTACATTTTCAGTCACTGTCAGCCGGCGCTATTCACTTCCGCCATCGCAGCGTGTGTCTGCACTTTGTCGTCTGCAGTGCTCCAATGGCTGCCTCCGCCCTCACTTGGCGCAGGTCAAGCAACTGCTAAGCATAGTTCGCCGCGTCGATGGAGGCGAAGTGCAGAAAACAGCTGAGAATTTATATGCGCTAGCATAAATAGCTCTGTTGATATCTAGATTATTGAAAATTATTCAAGTACTCGGCGTCGGCTGGTGGCAAGTGACAGAAGGCGGAAATGTGTGGCGCAGATATTGTGAATGGCAAAAGCGGTGTAAATAAGAATTGAAGGATTGAGCGTGAATAAAGGCTGATTGGCAAGTTTAAGTATTGCAAATGCTGAAATGTGAATGCTGGAGGGTAAGCAATTAAAGTGTAAGGTCAATTGAGATAGACTGATGAAAAATAAGTGAGAAAAACTTTAAAAAATGTAACAGGAAAACATTTTTTATGCATAGTATTACATAATATGTTTTTTAAAAATATAAAAAAGAAGACATAAATTTTAATTTTTCTTATAAAAATTTTAAAATCTAAAGCTTTCTTTTGAAAATACAATTTGAAATTAAAAAAATTATTTTAAATTTTTAAATAATATATAATTTTAGTTTTTGAAAATTTATAAAAAATTTATACAATTAATATATATTTTAACAAAATATATATCAAAATTTTTTTTTTTTTAATTATTTTGTTAAAAATAAAAAAAAAAAATTTATATTAGAAATTTACTTTGATAATTATGATTAATGCTACTATTTAGAAGTTTTAAGGTATAATCTAAAAAATGGTTAAAACAAAAATTATAAAAAAAATACATTTTATGATAAGCAAAATATATATAGGTTATGTTATTTAAAAAAAATTAAATTAATTTAGAAAAAAACTTGTATATTTTTTTGAAAATATAAAAATATTAAACATTTTTTTTTTAAATTATTTTGTTAAAAAAATTTTAAATTTTTTCTTATATTAAAAATTTACTTTGCTAATTATGGTTAATTCTACTATTGAGAAATTTTAAGTTAAAATCTAAGAAATAGTTAAAACAAAAATTAAATTTTATGATAAGCAAAAAATAAAGAGGTTATGTTATATAAAAAAAAAAAATTTAATTAATTAAAAAATAAACTTGTATATTTTTTTGATAAATTGGTTTTTTAGGTAACTTTTATATTTTAATTTTCTAACGAATTGATTTTTGTTTGTTGCCGACTTTACATTGCCATATCCGAGTATTTTTTAAAGATTTTTTCTTTTTAAAAATAAAAATAATATAATTTCCGTTAAAGCCAGAAAATACATACTTTCATTATTTAAAAAAAATGTTAAAATCAATTAAAAATTAAAATTTTTATATTTGGTTGAACATTTTTTTTACATTATTCTATTTTTTTGAGTTTTTCTATGTAAATACCACTTATGTATGCAACACATATCACTGCTGTTGCCTGTTTTTTTCGCCTGCATATTTTCCCAGCGGAAGCGTATAACATGAAAATTGAACATTATCGGCGGTTAGTTACTGCTGTTGCCGGCGCTAATGTTGCAACACCATTTCCTTACCGCGCAAAAAAAAAACATTGAAACTAGCACGCAAATAAATAAAAAAGGAAAACAAAAAAAGTAAAGCAGGAAAATTATAAAAAGTTTAAGAGCACAACAAAACAAATGACGCGCTCGGCAAAGTAAATGCGAAAGCAGCGCCACAGACAAGCATACAGGCAGGCGCAATAACGCGACTCCTTCACTACATACTTCAAATTACACGCTGCTTTGTGCTATTGTGTGGCGCAGCAGGTGTTAAGTAGGCTATCGCGCTGCCGCGTTGTGTTGTAGAAATTTATGTGCTGCGCGGCGCATGCAAATGAGTCAGAGTAGTAGCGCCAAATGCTTAGCGGGCAGAAGTCAAGCCAATGTAGGGAGCCGTTATATACATATATACGAGGTTTATATAGTTAACTTTTAGTTATTCTGTGTGCGCTAGCTGCAACATGCAACAAATGTTAAAAGCTGACATAAATAAACGCGCGCTGTTTGTCGCTTTGGTTGAAAAGGCAAAAAGCCGGCGTTGGTAAATTTGAGTCGAGTGAAGAATATGAAGCTATTACTTAAAGGCGCTACAACGACAACTTTACTTATAAATATAAAAATTGCTTTAAAGTCTTTTGATATAGCCAACAAATTTCAATTAACATTTGGCAAGTGAAAGCTTGCGCGTTACTCATACGCAACGGTGGCCATATAAATAGTTCTTTTAAGTGTTGTCTATTTCAGCATTGTTAGCAAAATAGTGCATAAATAAATTTTAAAATAAGAATTTATACCAAATGCGCTAGACTTTAATAAAAATTTATAGAAAAAAGTGCTGCAAAAAAATTTTTAATTACGTTGATGTCCTATATGCGCACAAAACACTGGCGAAAATAATTAAGCTGAAGTGTTCCAAAAGTGCGCAAACAAGAAATAATTAAAATGGAGACATATACTATACAAAATATGGACGTCTGAAGTGCTTGAAAGTAGTGACACTAAGTGCATGTGCACCCATAAATGGCACAAACATCGGGCTGCATGCCTTTATTTAAACTCAAAAATCTGTAAGTAAGCTGGCATCCCTTTTCACTGCGCCGCTACTATATAGCGCATGCTAGCTGTAAGCATTTATAGAATTTTAGATGCTGCTCGACAACTGAAATTCACGTTAAATGAATGAATGAACACTTGAAGCAAAGAAAAAACTGCAAAACTATATATTTACAAGAACCGTTGCAGCTGTGTAAGTAGTTAACGGGAATGTGTGTGTGTGTGTGTGTGTGCGTACCTGCCTTGTTTCTGTTACAAACAACGTGAACTGAAGAACTTTTCACAAACACACACAGACATACATATACTATATAATAAAAACTAGTGTAGCGTTTGGAGTATACTCGTACACACACGCATGCGTACATATAATAAATATATATATATGTAAAAGCGTTATGCGTTTGTGGTTACAACATATTTGCCTCCAACGCGCTGGTATTGCAAGAACGTATTTGTAGTGGTGTGTGTACACTTGCATGTCAGCTTGAGTTTCATCATGGTTGGCATGAAAAGTTTACGCAAGTGGTGCTATTGCCAAGCGCCTTTGACTGCAGCACGTCATTTATAATATATGTATATACGAGCACATACATTTATATACCAACATATATAAGTGAGTATGCATATGTGAATGAGTAGTATTTGGCAGCATGTTGCTGCGCCATCAAATGCAACAAATTGCAGCAACTAACTGTAATAGCCATGTTAGAGCCTAGCTTCAGCAGACATGCTTGTTGCACCAACAAATTATTTACTCCTTACATAGCACACACATCTCACAATCTCACACATACATAGATTTATGTGTGTTTGTAACCCTTTAGCCAGCATATGCGCCTACGTCGCCTGATTGTGCGCGCATGTGTGCTCACTTGTCTCGCTCATAATTCGATTGAAATGCTGTCAGGCGCGCTACACTACACTCCAAATTATCCTACGTCCTGTTTTGGCGCATCCTGCCACTCACCTAACGGTAATCTGCTGGCTGCGCTCTTTGCATATAACTATATGAGCGCTGCACTGGCAAAACTCAGCACCATCCACATTCTACATACTTGAAACTTGCAAGCCATTCATACTTTGCCGAGCAGCAGCAATCTCAACCTCAAGCTCAACCTCATTTTTCCGGCTGTGGTTGCTTTTCCGGTTGTTTCACAAGTACAACTACACTTGAAGTACTTACAAATACATGCATACCCATATATGCCGTTACATAATGTTGTATGTATATAAGTACAGCAGCGAAAGTTGGTTCTTTACATACCTGCAAGAAGAAGAAGAAGAGAAAAAGAATGTCATTTCAGTAAACGAATGCAGAAAAACACGAGAAAGAATAAAAACCGACAGTTTTTTTTAGTTTAAATACAGCAAGCATGTGCAAAAGCTTAAGCACACATGGTGGCGCATTAAGTTTTTCCGTTAAGCGTATGCGTTTATGTGTGTGTGTGTAAAGTTTTTCTACGAAATTTAATTAAAGCGAAGCTTATATGAAGATAATAAACAAAATGTAAATAACGAGAATATTGAATATGGGTTTGAGACTGTGAGCCAAGTGCTTAAAGTGAGCTTAAAGTGAGGTAGAAGACAAAATATAAATTTAAAGTTAAAGATAGAGCTTTCCCATGAACTTTCATATTTTGTTTTTAAATTTGCGCTAGTTAATGGGAAACAGTGCGTGTGTGTTAAAATTAATTTATTACAGATATGAGATTTAGAGCGCTTTACTTATATTTGACAACTTTTGTATAAGTAATTTGAGCTTTCACGCATGGTAGCAAAACGAAAAGTGTTTCACTATGAAAAATGCCGTCGCATTTAATTTATAACCGTATATAGGTATGCGTTAAATATAAATAGCTTTTTTTAAGTAGTACGAATATTTAAAATTACTCTAGTGGGATAAAAAATATGAAAGCTTTAAAAAAGCTTTTCTCAAATAAAGAATTTGACTATGTGTGGAAAAACTTGCAGGAAAGCGCGAAAAAGCGTCAAATTCATTAAAATTTAATCAGAGCTTTTTTATTCTAGATTGAGCTTGCACATGTATATAAATATGAAATAATATACTATTTATGAAGAAGGACTATCGAAATACTATTTAAAATTTCATATTTGTTACTCTAAAAAAGCGAAAACTGCAACATAATTTCACTTAAATAAAAATCACACTATAGTATAAGCTCCAGAATAGAAAATCTCTAACAGAAAGCTTTTATTCTATGCTGAAAGCTTTCGCAGAAAATTAAAAAATTATAGTTCTTGGCGTAATTTTTTTTTCGGTGTATTTGGTTTTTTATTTACTGAATGGAAAAGCTTCACAGAATAGAAAAGCTTTATGAGAAAACTTTCATGCTATAATGAAGGTTTCTGCAGAAAACTAAAAAATTGGCGTCATAATTTTTTTTTATTTATTTACAGAGTAGAAAAGCTTAACAGAATTAAAAAGCGTTAACAGAAAGCTTTCAGGCTATGATTAAAGCTTTCACATAAAAATTAAAAATTATAGCATTTCGCATTTTTAAATATTTATTTTATCATGAATTTCATCAATTTTCTTGCATTTACTTTGCGTAGTAAATAAATTTAAAAAAATTTAAAAAAAATTAAACAAAATTTTCTTTTTTTGTTTATAAATGCAACGGTATATGTCTCTGTTTATTTCCAATCACCGGAACATGTTTTTATTTGTGTTTGTCAAACGGACGCAAACTCACTTGCGCACACGCAAAAAGATCACACACAAGAGCAATGTGGCGAAGGAGCGAAGAGGAAGAGAAACTTAAATAAAAACATTAAAAGAGATTAATAAACAAATAATGTTGAATAAATAGAGCATCTTTAAAAAAACCACACGCACACTTACACTTACAAAAGTTGCAGGTGATTTTCACGAAACACAAACAAAGCGAAATTAAATCAACTTACAGCGTGCCATATTAGGGCTAAAGCATGCATTACGCACACGCACACACTCACGTTTATGTGTTTGAGCAATTACTATATGAAAAGCAGCAACAATTGCAGGCAACTGCGCTGCGGTGCGCAAAAAGGTCAACAGCTGGCACACAAATCAGCGCCCGCCCTCTCGCCATAGCCAACAATCAGGGTGTACGCACACAAAAGCATAACCAAATATGTGTATGCGTGTTTGTGCATGTGTATGGAAGAATAGGTGAAAGCACTCACGCCAAAATTTAATTAAATTTATTTGGTTTGAGCTTTTTGTTTGTATCCACTTTTCAATACACGCTGCTGCGCGTGTGTGTGCGTTTGTATGCGTAAGTGTGTGCGTCTGTGTCCAGCTGCTCGCCGTTGCTCGGACCAAGTACCCTTTTAATGTTTATATACATACATTTTTTTTTTTCATTTACACGATTTAGTTATTA